>NC_054576.1:2352088-2459588 GCF_017654505.1 Polyodon spathula
CAGACGACTCCTAATATTGGAAAACAAAAGTCTTGAATATTTCCCCCTTTTTTTTCGGTGCCTGTTGCAGATCTAAAACGCGAATTCTTTCTGTAGCTTTTTAAAAGTTGGCTTTCGCTGGGCGTATGCTCTTTACGAGAACGATTTCAAATAAAAGCAAATGCAGAAAACGTGAATGCGGATTATCTATAAGAGCACAATCAAATACCAGACACAGGGAATCGTTATAATTAAGAGCAGCGGTAGAATACAGCAAGGTATTGGGTGCCATATAGTCCAGTATATTCGGATATTGGTCAGCTGAGGAGTTTACACAGTATTTGTTGGGCATTTTAAAACTGTTTGTGTCAACTCTATTGACTTCGACAACTTGCCCTACCAAAACTCCTCTATAGGGGGTGGTGGGGGAACTTTTGACTGCTGCACCCCGACATGACAGGTCACTTACTGGAAATGAATTGATCAGTCACTAATAAGATAAACATTTAAGTTTAAAGATGTTTGCATCAAACAAACTTTAATTATATTCTACGTGTCTGTGTGTGTGTGTGTGTGTGTGTGTGTGTGTGTGTGTGTGTGTGTGTGTGTGTGTGTGTGAGCTGCCTTTTCATTCTGCTGAGCTCTGTTTTATGTGTGTAAAACATCATAGCTCTTAATGTTATGTTTCCCTCTCCTGGGTAAAAAACGGTACTACTTCTAGCAGAATTTGGACAGAGATCAGACACAGGGTTCAGCATTTCTGTTGTCCCTTCAACATTTTTTTTTTTAGAGACTCAAAAGCGTAGAGCACAGATCTAAGGAGGTTACGATGAGGGGGTATAATGCACTGGCCAGACCGGCACTACAGAGACACTGTGGCCCTGGAGAGAATCCAGCGAAGAGCCAACCGAGACACACACATAGAGAGACAGACAGAGCGAGCAAGCGAGAGAATGTGAGATACAGAGAGAGAGAGACACACACAGAGAGAGTGTGAGATACAGAGAGAAAGAGAGAGAATGAATGTACTTCAGGATCTGGATGAAAGGGTAATGAATTGGTTCAATTAAACCATTTAGAAGAGTGTTTGAAACACAAGGCCAGGAGTGACAGGACCATCTTTCACTGGACTCTATGAAGCTGAGGGAGTTCATTCTATATAGAGGGGATGCAATTCAATATGAGAACAAGGGAACATTATTCAGCAGCTTTCACTGGACTCTATGAAGCTGAGGGAGTTCATTCTATATAGAGGGGGTGCAATTCAATATGTTAACAAGGGAACATTATTCAGCAGCTTTCACTGGACTCTATGAAGCTGAGGGAGTTCATTCTCAATTCTATATAGAGGGGAAGCTGAATCAGTTCATTCTATTAGAGGGGGTGCAATTCAATATGTTAACAAGGGAACATTATTCAGCAGCTTTCACTGGACTCTATGAAGCTGAGGGAGTTCATTCTATATAGAGGGGGTGCAATTCAATATGTTAACAAGGGAACATTATTCAGCAGCTTTCACTGGACTCTATGAAGCTGAGGGAGTTCATTCTATATAGAGGGGGTGCAATTCAATATGTTAACAAGGGAACATTATTCAGCAGCTTTCACTGGACTCTATGAAGCTGAATCAGTTCATTCTATATAGAGGGGGTGCAATTCAATATGTTAACAAGGGAACATTATTCAGCAGCTTTCATTTGACTTTATGAAGCAGAATTACTTCATTCTATAGAGGGATGCAAAACCTTTGACCCCAGCGATATTTGCATACATTTTTCTTTATAAAATGTCATTTGAATTTAATATTAAACAGCTTGGTGACAGCAGGGTCAGTCCTGGTCAGAATCTTCTTCTTCTTCTTGATCTGCTCAGATCTCAGAAAACTAAACAACAGGATCACATCCTAGCGCTCTCCTGTTATACAGGGGCACGTTATTAACAGTCTGTGATCAAATTCAAGGACAGATCATTTAGAATCCTCCTCGTGTCGTGCAATTATCCAATAACTAGCAACGTGTGCTCTGTACTGACCTGGCGTGAGATTCGCTGCAAGCAAACACAATTTCCTCCCTCACAAAGGAAGACCCACGCTCGCATGACTCGCCCTGCCCGCTAGACTCTAGCCCCCAATAGGGTGTAATGCAATTCTTTCCTGGGATCTGACCTTAATCCAACTGCTGCCTTACAAGGATCACAATGCAGAACACGAACCTGTAAAGGAATTCACTTAAGCCCTAGGTTTGTAAATACCGTTGCGCTGGCTTACATTAGACAAGTCGGGGAGACGTTATGAAGTGGTGTTTATCACAGATTCTGTGCTAACTGGATGCATAGTAGGGTATCCCAACCTGGGCCCCCTATAGAGGTTGTGGGAGTATGCATACAGAGTGCCAGTCTGTGTGCATTGTTTCTTTAAGATTCAGCATGAAAGAATGAGCAATTAAAGAATACAAAAAGAGAGAGAGAGGGAGGGAGGGAGAGAGATAGAAAGACAGAGATTAACAGAGGCATAAAGGAGCGCACAGACAAAGCTAAACCTTAAACCACAGAAGCAGGTACTGTCCCTTTTTCAAAGCCTTATTGTTTTACTGGCAGGGGTCAGGCAGTGCAGACGGTTAGTGAGATAAAACTGCGTTTGACCTGGCCTGAGTCTGACCAGCCTCCAGCTGCAGATAGTAAGCGGTGAGTCTCGGAGGGATCTCAGCCTAGCGCTGTAATTCAGAGAGACGCAAAATGCAATGCAATGCAATTGGCATTTTCTCAATAGAGATATTGAATATGAGTCAACTGTTGAATATACAGTATATTATATATCTATAGATAGATAGATAGATAGATAGACAGACATATATATATATATATATATATATATATATATATATATATATATATATATATATATATATATATATATATATATGTCTATCTATCTATTTATCTATCTAAACATGCCTTTTGTTTTAACGTTTCCTTTGAAAGAATTGGAATTTAAATTGGGAATTGATTTTTTTTAAATTGATCAGCTGTGTTGATGGATTGATTAGGCATCCTGGTCAGATACATTGATGAGAGAAGTATAATAAATTGTCCTGCTCAGATATGTTGATAAGGTAAGATTGATCCGATATGTTGATAAGACTGATCGGCTATATTGACGAGGTAAGGTTAGTAAGATTTCTTGATTAGCTATATTGATGCGATTGATCTGATCTCCTGTTTCCAGATCCTCATCCCATCGGTGAAGATGCCTCTTGTTAAAGACTGACAGAAGGCGGCTGAGGATATCTCCGCAGTCTACGACTTGAAGGAGAAGCTGGGGGAGTGAGTAGCAGATTCACAATCTGCAGTCAATGGCAGTGCAGACGATGGCGCTACGAAGACAATGGAGCGGCAGTAAAGGGCATGAGGGCAGCTACAATGGGATGAGGCTGGTAGAACGGGACCTCAGTGCGCCAACTGCACCCTTCCCAAACGACCTTCAGCAGCAAGGCAGACAGAGAGACGTGTCCGAAATGATAGTGTGAGGATTATAGTATTGTGAGAGAATTCTGTCTCTCGCCCCTGTGCGCATTTTGCGTATTTCTTGGTCCAGCCTCACCCCATTGCACCTGCCCTATACTCGTGCTACCATTGCCCCTCAGTACAGAACCAGTGTACTGCCACGATCTGTCTGCATTTGCGTTTATTGAAGAGATTTTTATTATTATTATTTTTTTTTTTTTTTTTTTTTTACCCTTTAAGGATTGCAAACCAAGGTTTTAAAATCAATTTCCTAATCTCTTCTTACAAAGCAACGTTATCACCGGTCCCCCTTTTAAAAGGGTGTTACTTTTTACTTTTACAAGCCATGTTACAGTATGGTAGCGTTGTCCAACCTTGCCCTTTGACCCCTGTAGGATTTCAGGTGACACTGCCCTAGAGAAGAATATTCACAGCTCAGTGAGTGAACAGATTCAGAAGAACTTCGCCAAGAGTCAATGGAAAGTGAGTTCATGTCACACAAAAATCGGACGTTCTCTAAGTAGACCATAGTAGACTCAGCTGTAAGACTGACACAAAAAAACAGATTGATAACGACTGCACTTCACTTTGCGAAATAAAGCCAAGCTATTAAAAGGTTTACCGCGTAACTAAATTGATGTACGGTATCTGAGCGCTCGGATGCAAACTGTGACATACAGAACAACATCCTTGTCACTGATGCCAGTAAGAGTCCTATTGCATAGCATTGTAAAGCACAGAGAGGTCTGGTAAAGCATAGGGAAGCATTGTAAAGCACAGAGAGGCCTGGTAAAGCATAGGGAAGCATTGTAAAGCACAGAAAGGTATGGTAAAGCATATTTTTTTTTTTTTTTTTAAATGTTAAATTAACCCTTATTTTAATATTACGACATTCAGAAATGAAAGCAGGCCATTTTCAGTTTAATTATTTATTTATTTATTTTGGAGGAAGTTTTGTTTCCATAGAAACGCTGCGGGGGGGGAGGGGGGGGGGCGTCATATTGGCTTTATAATCGCGGCACACGCGGGCAAATCATATATATATAATAATCGTTCTCCATTTGCATTGCAGCTAGCTCCATCTGAAGACCTTGCCAGCCTGCATGACCCTGCCTTTACTTCTATTAAGATGACTGATCTGGCCTGTGTCGCACGTGTCTATGGCAGACAGTTAGAATTGAAGAGGACCTCCAGAAATCAAGCGCGGTCTTAACAAAGAAAAAACAGCGTGTTGGAAGGCAGCGCTTCTCTGAATTATTCCACACATCCTAAAACAGCGAAAAACACGAATAACTCTGCTGTGTCTGTATTAGAACATAAGAACATAAGAAAGTTTACAAACGAGAGGAGGCCATTCGGCCCATCTTGCTCGTTTGGTTGTTAGTAGCTTATTGATCCCAAAATCTCATCAAGCAGCTTCTTGAAGGATCCCAGGGTGTCAGCTTCAACAACATTACTGGGGAGTTGATTCCAGACCCTCACAATTCTCTGTGTAAAAAAGTGTCTCCTATTTTCTGTTCTGAATGCCCCTTTTTCTAAACTCCATTTGTGACCCCTGGTCCTTGTTTCTTTTTTCAGGCTGAAAAAGTCCCTTGGGTCGACACTGTCAATACCTTTTAGAATTTTGAATGCTTGAATTAGGTCGCCACGTAGTCTTCTTTGTTCAAGACTGAACAGATTCAATTATTTTAGACTGTCTGCTTATGACATGCCTTTTAAGCCCGGAATAATTCTGGTCGCTCTTCTTTGCTGGTTTGGAAGCAATATCCTACCCTTTGAGTCAGACCTGGGCTGAATTATAATCAGAATGAAATTACAATCACAGCCAAATTGTAATTAGAGGTACGATTACAGTGTTGTTTTACTCAATTACAGTTAATAATTACAATTATAATTATAATCATTACTCTGTTTATTCTAAATAAGCCAGCAATAATCACCATGGATACAAAAACAGAAGCATACTAGAGAACTTTCATTTTCGGGGAAATGGATTCACAAAAGCAGATGAAAACACAACACTGATGAACGTGATGAATGAGTGAATAACATAACTGAATAAGGTTCCCTGCTCCTTCTTCGTCTACTGATTTCCCACAATCGGGCTGCACTGCTAGTTCATGTTTGTTCTCATATTACATTTATGACTAGTAGATGTTTGAGACGTGGAGTCTTTCCAGGATTCAAACGTCACAAAGGCTCCAGTTCACGGCACAGCACCACCTGCCGCTGAGCGACAATTTTGCAAGAAATGGCATTGAATTTGCAGCTAGATTCACATCAGCGAGCCGTGCATTCAGTTTACAGAACGGTCCAGCAAAAAGGTCTAAATTATTCACCTTTTTTTTTTATCTTAATGAGTCTGGGTTTATCATCTCTGGAGAGTAAAGTCGAGTTGTCCAGCAACCCAGCAAGACCTGAAGAAGACACCTTTGAGGTCTTGAAAGCTTGTGAATAATTATCATTCAGTCAGTCCAATAAATTCTCCTTCTCTTTGTCTGTCATCTCTGAACTGATATGGCCACCATTCCATCTACCTGTGAGGAATTAAAAAGATCCAATTTTAAAATGATATAAATGCATCGGACTACATTTATAATTCGTGGATTTCTTATCAAGCTGTCTGTATTGTTATGAATGCCTTATTGAACATGATTACCATCATGTATTGCAAAATGAACCTTATCGACAGACACAAGAACATAAGAAAGTTTACAAACGAGAGGAGGCCATTCGGCCCATCTTGCTCGTTTGGTTGTTAGTAGCTTATTGATCCCAAAATCTCATCAAGCAGCTTCTTGAAGGATCCCAGGGTGTCAGCTTCACAACATTACTGGGGAGTTGATTCCCAAATTCTCTGTGTAAAAAAGTGTCTTTTTTCTGTTCTGAATGCCCCTTTTTTTAAATTTTGGTCCTTGTTTCTTTTTTCAGGCTGAAAAAGTCCCTTGCGTACAGTAATATGCATTAAATTTCCAAGGTAAGTATATATTAAATTTCCAAGGTAATTATATAATTAATATATGTTTTTTGTTGAGAATTTTACTATATAACTATATATATATATATATATATATATAATATATATATATATAATATATATTATCATATCTAAACTATATATATCTAAAAATACTAGTATATTAGCACATTCCTATAGTTTTTATTCATTAATCGTGATCGATTCAGTTAATGTACCCTATACTGGCATAACGAACTTCGTTTGCTTATATATATAACGTTTTAAATCGTCAATGCATCATTATTAATTAATAGGAATGTATGTATTTGTTTTGACCGCTAGAGGTCAGCATATCCACGTGTTGAGCGTTTCTCAAAATACTAACCCTGACGCTGCAAAATAATGTATTCTGTAAAGAAACGAATGTTTAGAGTTTTAAACTCTACAGTGACTTCCATTATAAACTCAGGCTTTAAATCTATCTATCTATCTATGTATTTTAATCTTTGGGTTAAACCAGAACTTAATATAACTGGTATTCATTCCTGCTGTTGCAAACTGGTCAAAAAGTTCTGGCAATTATAAACAAACTGACAGGTCAACAATGCCTTTATGCATCCAGATGAAAACAACCACATGCGTGAACCTGTTCGAATCTGAACTTTTGCTGAAACTCATTCCAGAGGCTCTTTGCCCTTTAAGATAAATATTCCAGACCCACACTGACCTTTTAAAAGTCCCCTTGGTGGTCGCATGTGTATCATTTGATGAATACAATCAGAAGTGTAATATTTAACAATAAGGCCATTTGAAGTGGAGGTCGTGGCCAAGGAATCTGGTGAAAAGGTAGAGGGAAGCTGTTGTCTTAGTGACTCAGTAGGGGGCACACTCTCTCCTTCTTTGCCTGAAGAGAAAAGCAGGGTTAGAAACTTACACTAGCCCTGCTGCTGCTGCTGCTCCCAGTCCTGGGGTTCAGAGCTCCCCTCAATGAAGTCCAATGGGAGTTCAGAGCTCCCCTGCTGCACAATGAAGTCCCCTCAATTATATTATTAATATTGCAATGATCAGGAGGCAGGAGTTTGAGCAGGGTTAGAAACTCACACTAGCCCTGCTGCTGCTGCTGCACCCAGTCCTGGGGTTCAGAGCTCCCCTCAATGAAGTCTAGTATTATTAATATTGCAATGATCAGGAGGCAGGAGTTTGAGCAGGGTTAGAAACTCACACTAGTCCTGCTGCTGCTGCTGCACCCAGTCCTGGGGTTCAGAGCTCCCCTCAGTGAAGTCTAGTATTATTAATATTGCAATGATCAGGAGGCAGGAGTTCTCTTCAGCGCACTCAGAGTGTTTTGTATCTTATTGTGTAACATGAAGACGATCTCTGTTCTCTGAAGAATGGATGAAGCACTTTGTAAACACGGCCGCAGTGCGAAGGCCTTGCAGGCTCAGAGAAGCACGTGGCAGGCCCGGGGAACAGTGTTACGGCAGGCGTTTCTATTGTTCTAACTCTCGTTGCCAAATCGGCTTCGTTTTTGAATTGGGGAGAAAAGTCTTAAGTTTTTGTAAGCAGTGCGGATTGAATCACAAGTATTAAGCGATTATAGAAATTCTGTGTTCGCGAGACAAGGGACTGAGGGAGGATGGGAGAGGAGGGGGCTTTACAAAATGGGGGACGACGACAATGCTTCCCTATGCTTTACCAGACCTCTCTGTGCTTTACAATGCTTCCCTGTGCTTTACCAGACCTGCTTTACAATGCCCCTATGCTTTACCAGACCTCTCTGTGTGCTTTACAATGCTTCCCTATGCTTTACCAGACCTCTCTGTGCTTTACAATGCTTCCCTATGCTTTACCAGACCTCTCTGTCTTTACAATGCTTCCCTATCCTTTCTCTGTGCTTTACAATGCTTCCCCTACAATGCTTCCCTATTTACCAGACCTCTCTGTGCTTTACAATGCTTCCCTATGCTTTACCAGACCTCTCTGTGCTTTACAATGCTTCCCTGTGCTTTACCAGACCTCTCTGTGCTTTACCAGACCTCTCTGTGCTTTACAATGCTTCCCTATGCTTTACCAGACCTCTCTGTGCTTTACAATGCTTCCCTATGCTTTACCAGACCTCTCTGTGCTTTACAATGCTTCCCTATGCTTTACCAGACCTCTCTGTGCTTTACAATGCTTGCCTATGCTTTACATTGTTTTCACTGTGTTTTAAACTTTGCTGTGCTTTTACTCTGGGGATCTTTGAAAAGTCGCTAGGGGGTACGCATTCAAATACATTCAAATCAGCTCCCAGTTTAATCCTTGCAAATGTCAAGTAGTGGAAATGTGAGGTGTAGGGGGAGGGGGTTGGGTGTTTGGTTGTTTCATTTCCCAAAGTGGATTTTGATTGAATTAGCCCGCGATGACAGAAAGAGATCCCCCCCCCCCACACACACACACACACACACACACACACATCGTCCCCACTCTGACAACCCCTAGACATCTGAAATGAGCCAGGAGATAAGTGGACAGGACAGAGAGACAAGGCAGCTCCTTTTTCAAAGCATAATGAAAATCACATCTCGGTTTCGAGGGGGGGTAATTCAGCACTGGCAATTGAAGTGATGTCTCTGTTGCTTGCTGCTATTTTTGTGGACTTTATCTACAGTACCATGTAGATTTATTACAGTGCCTCAAGATTTGTCATGTTATTTCCTTTATCTACCTGCCTGCGTGAAATCCTCTGGGTGTGAGAATTTCAATTTCCGCTCGGCAATCAGAGATACAGAAACAACAGCTCTGTGCTTTAATTAGGCATCTGAAAAACAGCTTCTAAAAATTCTCCTCCAATTCACCATGCGTCGCTGCGCGTTCCTTTTCTCTTACTGTTTGAAATGCGCGGCCTGTTATTATTAAAGTAGACGATCGCTAATTTGCCTATTTTGACAGTTTTGCAAGACGTTCAGTTGCTGTGGTTTGATTTCATATGCACAACCCATCAAAACTACAGAAGCAATAACGTTTCCTAATAGCGTTCAGATGAAAATGATGGCTTGTGGCTAGTGTGTGTTTTTATAATATTTTCTACATCCACTGAGGCGCACCTGCGTTTTTTTTTTAAATAGGTCCCAAATGTGCAGTTTTGAAAGAAACACATTAGTTTTAGCAACTTCATGTTTTAAGTTTTTGAAAGAAATACATCTTTTGAGAGGATGAAGAATTCAAATCTTTCTGAAAGAAAGGTGAAAGTGCTGGGCTGTAGTGTGGAAGGCAGTGGGTTTGAAGAAAGAAAGCGCTGGGCTGCAGAAAGTGGGTTTGAGAAGCTCAGCGGTTAGATAAAGAAAGTGCTGGGCTGCAGTGTGGAAGGCAGTGGGTTTGAGGAGCTCAGTGGTTAGATAAAGAAAGCGCTGGGCTGCAGTGTGGAAGGCAGTGTGTTTGGGTTTGAGTCTCTGGGCTGCAGTGTGGAAGGCAGGGGTTGATTTCAGAGTGCTCTGGTAATGAGCCCCTAGAAGTTACATTTTTAAGACCACCCCTCTCTATGTTACAGACCTACATGTCTGTTTTGATTTAAAAAATATAAAGATATGAAGAACAGATTGTTGAGCGAGAATTTTAAAAAAAGCAGATAAAATCAATGGAAGCAAGCTGCTTCAGTATAATACAAGAAAAACAAAGGTTGAAAGAGTACCATTAATCATTTATAGATTGTAAATTTATTACCCAACATTTCAAAAACAGTTTGGATGCGTTTACGTGTGCTTCACAATTTTGAAAGATACATTTCCAACAGCGCCAGTAATGGTTTTTTGAAGGGAATTTAGCTGACATTTTGATCCACAATAAACGTCAATGAATCACAGACACATTGAAGGATTTTTAAAACCTTTTGGAGCGTTACAGTCTGCCAATATATCTGTAAAGATAAATGTGAAATGTACCCCAATACAAGACTCAATACTAGGATGCCAGAAGGTTTAACTATAAAGGTGTGGCAGACTTCATTAGTTATGTAGTAAACTACATCACAAAGACATGAATGCATTTCCATAGTGTGGTTACCATGGCATCAAAGGCCTAGGAGTTCCTTCACTGTTTGTTTTCAGACTCAGTTCCCTGCAATATCAGTCGAGTTGAACTATTATTATTATAATTCTTACCTTTGTATTTGAGTTTTTATAAATTCCATGCGTTCAGAGTTTAAATTTTTGCAAATCTTATTATGAGGTTTGCTTTTTCTTTGCTTTTCTATTCAACAGGCATACGTGCCTCTGTGTTGTTTTTATTTCGTTACAGTTTGTAACTCGTGGCCCGTGTGTGTGTTCATTGTGTTTAATAAATAACTGAATTCTACCAGTTTGATATGGATTTTAGTTTTAACTGTGCTGTATGCTTTCATGCCTTTATCAGATTTTCACTGACCTGCGCCACTGAACGTCTACGACAGAGTTCAATTTCATACATTCACTAAACTGGCCAGTGGTGGTACAGAATCGCTAGGGATTCTCTGCGCACGCACGCACGCACGCGTTGGTGCTCAAAAAAAGACAACTTCCCAACGTTTGGGTATGCAGTGATAATTGTACACTTGATTATTTCAATTTGAATCTATCAATCTGCGTGTGATGTCACTTACTGCATGTGTGTGTGTGTGTGTGTGTGTGTGTGTGTGTCTTCTGTCTCTTTTCCTCCTCTGTTGAGAGCAGCCAGGTTAATGAACAGCCAGTCCTGTGCATTAGCTCCAGACAGACGGTTCAAGCAGACTCAGGATTAGCGCTAATTGCTGGCATGGGGAGAGAGTCAAAGGGGGTGCACCTCTCCTGAGCCCACCGCGCTCTGATATCAAAGAGAGAGAGAGGGGGGGAGGGGGAGGGGGCAATGCTGTAAAATGCTTGGGTCAGAAAGAGAGAGAGAAAGGCTGCAGTAATCTCTCAGACGCATTTCTGAGACTCTGCTCTTGTTCAGTATGTCGGTGAATTATTTATAAATGCGTTTCCCCCCCCCACCCCCCCATTTGGTTTTTTTTAATGTGCATTTTTGTATTTTTTTCTAACAGTAAAAGGCAGCATCACTGTACAAAAATAGAAACTCTTGCTGTGAGAATCTTCTGTTCGTAACACCTGAGTCACGCTTTTGTGCTGGTGGAGCCAGAGAGAAAGAGAGAGAGAGAGAAAGGGAGGCTCTTACACTCTCTGAACAGCCTCCCTCTGCTCTGTGCTGGTGGAGCAGAGACAGAGAAAGAGAAAGGGAGGCTCTGATGTTCTCTGAACAGCCTCTCTCTGCTCTGTATAGAAGATTTACATTTTAAATCCAATCGTTGTGTAAATTTGCATTTTCTGTCTCTGTGCTGGGTCTGTACCTTGCAGATGTAAACCCTCTCGCCATGCATATTTACATAAAAAACAAACAGCTCCCCAGTCCAGAAACAGCACACCGTTCCCATGGAAACGAGAGCATTCTTCTCCAATTCCCCCATTTCTAACGAGTTTTTTTTTTTTGTAGAACTCAATACACTTGAGTTTGCCCACAGGATGTTCTCAGCAAGCATGACAAATAGGTCTCAAGTAGTGTTTACTAAGCTATGCCATGATTATTAATATGCTTTACCAGACCTCTCTGTGCTTTACAATGCTTCACCACACCTCTCTGTATTCAAACACTGAATTCAAAAACCCTAAAATAAACGATTCAATTAGTTCAGACGAAGACACTGATAAGGACTTTAGTTTGTTAAAAAGCATGGCAGACCGTGGAGAGAGCCTTCTTATCAGCAATAGATGAAGTAGATTTCTAGCGGCCAGGGATCCCTGCTTATACAGCAGAAATAACAAACATCAATAGAGTCAAAGTTGTGGGGTCTCAGAGAGCCAGCGTTGGAGGCATGTTAATCTGTGGCATTGCAGTGCCCGTGTGCTGGCCCTGCCTGTGGGCACAAAGTGGAGAAAAGGTTTGCCAGTGTTGTGGGCGATCCAGATGGGCCGGTTTGAAGTGGGAAAGGGCGCGTTTGATTGAACTCCGATTGTAAGTTGTACCAATTTTCTTAGTTTTTTTTTTATCCAAGGACCAGGGCTGGCGTTTTGAAGTGCAAAGTGAGTGACATGGTTGTCTTTTTTTTTTTTTTTTTTTTTTTTATTCTAAGTAAATTGTTTGTTGCAAATTCCATTTTGCACCCTCTTTGGCGATATCCTCACGTTTCTCCCCTTCTGTTACAGGCGGCTGGTTCTCGTTTGAAGTGCAGAGCGCTTTTGATGAAATTTCCACCCACCAAAACAGTGAATTGATTTTATTTTTCCATTTGGTTGCACCAAATGTATTTGTTGTTGTTGTTGTTGATTGGTACAATATTTAACTGTTTGTGTTTTGTTATTTTTTACAGACAAAACCCGGGGCTTGCTTGAAGTGCAAAGTGTGCGTTTCCCCTCGAAATATTAAGTGTTGTGTGTGTTTTAAAATTAGTTTTCAAGGTGAATTACATTAAATTCCATTTTGCTTCTGTTCTAAAACACATTGTTTTTCTGTTTTTACAAGGACCCTTGTCACGTCAATTTATCCAACCTGTCAAATGTTCTTACTAGGAACTACTTCTTAAAGGAAAACAGTACCCACTCAGATACATTTTATTACAAAAAAAAAAAAAAAGGATTCAAAACATTTGGATTTGCCAACATCGTATTTTTGGAAAACATCTCCACACCCTTCCAGCGATCCACTGGACGAATCCCAGTTGGTTTGTTCCCCAACTGAAAACCCAAATACAAAAACCAGCTGCAGCTGAAACGGAGGCGGCATTTCAACACCTCCACCAATCCCAGCTCGCCAACTCCTCACCTGGAGCAGGTAATCTCCAGAGCGGCGGTCTGAGTCTGCCCTTTTCAAAAGGATCTTCCTCGGCAAGGCAGAACTACCAAAGTGGCTTCGTGTTCCAAGTCACGGATATTTCAGATATTTTTAGTTTAAAAAATAAATAGAATACAGATGGAACTATGTTATTTTTGAAAATTATGGCCATTTATTATGAATTCATTTACATTTTCGCTACATTATTGTAGCATTCTGCTGGGAAACTCCTTCAGTATACAGTACATTGGGGGGGGGGGGGCTTAGAATCATAACTTCATCCACTTATTGCAAAAACAAAATACCATGCTTGAATTTATTTTGTAACAACTTAATCCCATCATTTAAAAACCAAAACTGCCAAACAAAAAGGGTAAATATTCACATAACTTCACAACGAGACGCACGCATTTTTTTTTTTTTAAATGTAGACAATAAATTAGAAAACAAATACAGATTTACAAAAGGAAACAAATAATAACAGCCCCCAGCCCCCAGGAATTTCTAAACAAAATCTGTAACTAAAAAAAAAAAAAAAGCAGTTGTTTTCTATTGGTTTGGAAACTGAATTCCATTCGCTTGGTGTTCCGAAAAAACACCTTGCAGTCTGAATGCAGCCGAAATATACATAAATAAACTGTAAATTTGCATTTACCCTTCCTAAACCGGAACGCAGACAAAAAGATTCTGCTAAACTCTTCTTCAGGTTGTGAGACTAAGGCTGCATCAACCTTTAAATTAAATTTATGTTTTATAAAGCCTCGTTATGTATGGCTGCGACCCACAGCGGGCGCTATGCACCCTTCTTTATCATCTCCCTGTACAAACAACCAAGGAGCTCAGATGCACTCCATGGTTTCCAAAGTTAGCGCCTTGAACATTCCAGCTAAGCATTCATTCCAAGGCACCAAAAAAAAAAACAACAATTCATATTCCAAGATTGTGTTTACAAGCTATCGCCTACAGCACGGAATTGTATAGAAGTACTAGGTAAGGGGGCAGCGAGCAGCGTTTTAAATCTTTCAAAAATAAATTAAGATCAGTAGATTTAAAGAAAAAAACAAACGCACTACAATTCAGCGATAGACAGCATTTTGCAGCCTGCGCGCTGTGTAAACTGTGACCAACAGGATCACAAACTTGACAGTCAAACACAGCTAGATTCCTCAGACACGCACACACACACACACACACACACACACACGTTGGATTCATTGCAAGACTGCAGCTGTTTTTCTCTTGGTATCTGATTAAAATCCATGCCAATTTCCCTTCTCTCCTCATAATTGTGTACTTAAGTGTTCATTTACTAAAAGGTCTACTAGACCCCTTACGTTGAAAATGCTTTCTATTCACGTTTACATGAAGGAGGAAAAGTATTTCTGGAACCAAAAAAACAAGCATTGCTGAATTTCTCATATAACCAAGCCACACAAGTCCCCTCTATGGTAAGGGGAGAATCCCCCCATTCCCCCTGAAGGATACCCAAGCCGGAATAAGTTATTTTTTTTTTTTTCATTTTTCGGCGAAATCCTGTGCATTTTCAGCCTTTTCCTGTGTTGTGAGTTTTTCAGGTCGTTATGGATTTTCTGACCTTTTCCCCCCCCCTTCCCTAGGTGTTTGGTACTGGGGGGGTACGGGGGGGGCATTTGTATTCTAGTCACTCTTACAAAAGCTTTATATATTAAGCTCTGTTTTAAATAACCTACTGGCTCCTCCATTGCTAATACTGACCCTTTACATGAAAATATTGAGCGGACGCAAATTCAGAATTTCAAAAACTGCCCCAATAAGGTTTTACTTCTTAAATCATTTTTCGGCAAACCAGGTGCATTTTCAGCCCTCTTTGGAAATAGTATTTTTTATAAGGATTATTATTAATTTGTTTAACTCGATAAGCATTTTCTACAGGATGGATTTCTGACATTTTCCTTAGCCTTATATAAAACTATGTATATTGGAACTTCCTAGAGAATATTTGGTACCACTACAAACCCTTATTGACCATCCACGGATATATATATATTCACCACAACAAAATGACATAACTGGATTTCAACTGACCGAGTGCTCTCTTCTTTATTCCGTTTTCCACACCCAAAACAAGATAGCCTGGAGACAAGCTAAATTTCTCTGCATGGAAATAACCACGGTCCACCGGTGCTAAAACATAAATAAAACGAGACTTCCCTGGGAACGCTTCACTCCGATTTGGAGACTCTGCCGGCTTCCAACTTCCCAAAGTCTGAATAATACCCAGAGGTCAGTCTAGGTAAAAATAGTCCTTCATTTTCAGAAACAAGGTCAGAAACTCAGGCTGGGGCCCACGCGAACTTCTGTACTGCCCAGACCTCCCTCCTCTCTCTGTCTGTGTCAGTCTCCAGTCTCCTCTCAAGTTGTGTTGTATGGCACTTTGCTGTAGGTCGGGCAGTCTCACTGTGACCCACTCCCAACCTCAGCTGCTCCCTGACATCAGGTTTATCGCTTGCTCCAGCTTCTGCCTCAGCTTGTGTTTCCGACAGTACACGTCGCGGTCCAGCGAGGTCAGGATCTGCGGGGAGAGCAGAGAGTCATTGGACCGCAGGATGGGAATAAGACCCCCGCTGCATCACAGCTACAGCCAGTCCAGGCTTTACTACGAGTTTAAAAACACACACCTCAGCTTGTTAGCTACGTGGTTCAAAAGAATACCACGCACATCTGCAGAGCTTTTTGGAGATGTTCTAGTAATAAAACGACTCTGATCGCGTTATTGAGGAGTTTGGTGATAAAACGAGAGATCGGGAGAGGATTTATCAGTATGCACGTCTATAACGAGGTTAGTGATAAATATAGTGAACAAGGGGTGAGGCTGGAGATGCAGTGCTGAGTGTCCTTTTGCAATTCAGTGCCTTTTAAACCTGTTTTACTCTTGGAAAAAAAAAAAAATTAAACAGCGCGTGTAAAATGAACAGCGTGTGCCTGACGAGTTCTGGATAAATGGACCGCAAAAGGGTTAAATGAGCAGGTCCAAATGTCTTTTTGCCATACTTGTGATGTGAATGTTGAACCCTACCTCCTCTTTGTATTTGCCGACATAGAAGTAAAGCTCACTGAGCACGCTCAGAGTGTTGAACTCGTTGGCATGGAGACGGGATTGCTCTACCAGGTAAGCGTCCATATCCTGGTCGCTGATGGCTGGCATCTTAGCGATGTCCCTGTAGTATCTGCGAGAGAGAGAGAGAGAAAGAGAGAGAGAGAGAATCTTGTAAGAGGACTCTGATGGATAATAGTAGCGGTCAAGTCTATAAAGAGGAAGAAATTTGCGAGTATGCAAACTGCCACATCTCTCTGCGCGTCATCAAGCAAACTATATATGATTTCCATGTCATTGCTGTGAACGGTTTCTTAACACTGTAGAGACATTAGCCTATAAAAGTGCCTTACAGCCAGCACCTCTTTTTAGGAAAACCCTGTGTCCGCTGGTTTTCGTTCCAACCGAATCTCAATTAACTAGACCCTTAATTGAACTGATAATTAGCTTAATTAGACCTTTTTTCATTTGTTTTCAGCTCTTAAACAGCTGCAGATTTCAAGTCAGCTATAACATTTGATAAGCAACTTGAAATGCAGCTGTTTAAGAGCTTTATTAGCTCAATCAACCCATTGCAGTCCATTTATTCAGCGCCAGTCAGGTCCGATTTATTTAAATTCTGGTCTGACATTGGACCACAAAGGGTTAAAGTCTGTAACCGAGCGCTCGGCTGGACTGAAAACCAGCAGACGCAGGCCCCAAGTCCGAGTTTGAGAAGCCCTGCTCTAGAGCTGCTTGCTGCTTCTCAATTCCCTGCAGTGTTTCTAAGCTGTGTGCTGCTTGGATCACCTCTCCACCCAGTTCTTGTAGTTGGGGATGTCTTTGGCGTAGAGCAGCTTGTTGGAAGGGGAGTCCTTGCCCAGCCGGTGCTCAGAAGTGGAGCAGGAATCCATGAAGGTCTGAGCCACCACAGAGAGGCAGGCGTCCGTGATGCTGCTCTTGTGAATGTCAAACACAAACTGGGGGTTTTTAATGACATTCACCCAGAACCGCAAAGGGAGGCTGGAGAGAGAGAGGAAGAGACGAGACAGAAAATACTGTAAAACATTAGGTTTGCAAGCAAGAAATGCTGAATAATGTTACTGACTTAACGCCAAAGCGGTGTGTTTCCCCATATACAAAAATGAAAGAATGTGACATTTCAAAATCTGACGTGAAATACTGTCCTGTTTTTATGGCTACCGTTAGACTTTTGGTGATTTCTGTAGTATCTTAGATTACATGATGTCAAATAAAGATCAAAATTATGTTCATAGCAGGTTTTTTATTTTTATTTATAACTCAGTTCAAAAATTCCAAGTGATGCAAAACTTTGACCCGTTTGAAGAAATAAAAAATTGATTGACTGGTAATCTACATGGATGTGGAAGCATACAATGAATGTTTTAATGTCCCAGGAAGGCATAATGAAAACCAGGATGATCCTGGGGAAACGGGGGGGAGGGTGGATGCAATCCAACCCCAGCGTAGGAGACAAACGATGGCGAGATCCTGCGGGATGGAGCTGAGCCGCGCTCACCAGTTGCTTTTCCAAGTGTGTCTCACGTCGGGGTCACTAATCTGCCTGCGGTCTGCCTGCTCATCCAGGAAGTCAAACATGTACTTGATGGCAAGTGGGAGAGCGCTCCCTCTGTGTGCTGTGCTGAATACCGTCTCAAACAGGTCATCCACAAACTTCTGCAGTGTGCCCTGAGAGTACACACAGAAAGAGAGCGAGAGAGAGAGAGAGAGGGGTCAGCAACTCACAACACAGCACTCACAATGCTGCTGAAAAAAAGAACATACTATAACAAATGTTTTGTTTGAATGGCTTTTTCTTCTTTTATATGTCATTCAGTGTCACTAATACGTAACTGGAGACGTGTTGGGTGTGCAGTTCAAGACACAGCTCAAGACGGTCTCCAGGTGGAGCGAGAGATACACTGGAGTCCCAAAAATCACGAGAATCTTTAATTCAAGTTGTCAGGATACAGCTAAAGATGTTCTCAAGCTAGAGCTAAAATGTATTCTCAGTACACAGTAAAGATGTTCAAGATGCATCTATGGGAGGTACTGGGTGAGCTATTCAAATTAGGGCAGAACATGTTGCAGAGTTGCTGCTGCACGGGTTCGATGCCCCGCGTTGGTCCTGGCGGGTACCTTGGTGGCAAGCAGGCGGGTGAGGTAGATCTCAGACACCATCTTGCTGCCCCGGTCCCCCTCCCGGTGGTCCGAGTGCTCGTGGTTCTTGATGAGGTGCCACAGCTTGGTGCCGCTCTCCTGGTCTGGGGTGATCATAGGGGCTCGCGATCGCAGGCTGTCCGGACTGCTGGAGGTGCGCAGGAGGCTCTCTGAAAAACACGGGGCAAAGTCACACAGCTAACACTGACCAACACACAGCACCGAGATCCTGCAGCTCTGGCCAAAGGGTTTTGGATCACCTAGAATCTTCGGACCGAGACATCATTTTAAAAAAGAAACACACAGCACTGTAGGAACATAAAATCACGTAATCAACGACAAAATGATATTGCAAAAAACGCCCCAGATATATTAGTGTCGTAAAGCACTAGATTTCATGTTAGATTTTGAAATGTCACATTTTTTAATAGCTGTCAGTTTTTCCCGTTAAGTAAAACGGCAAACTACAAAAGCGGTGTGTAATTCGGTACGTTAGCGTACCACTGTTCAGCGGGTTTCACTTTATGAAGCAAAATTTGTTCAAGACCTTTTGCCAGAGCTGTACAGAAACACCCAGCATTGAGAGTCATCAGCAAGCTCACAAACACTTGCATTGTACCGACAAACGATGCAACAGGATTTAAACACAAACAAAACACTTCACATAAGCTGACGATTGTATATAGTGAGCCCTTGCACTGAATGGATCTCATGCAGCGTTCCACGCAGTATTCCTTTATATGTATACCTGAATAAGGGGAGTGGAGAGTCTACACTGTGCCATGCAACATAAAGCTTACCGTATCGACTAAGGGACCTGGTGAAGGTGAAGGAGTTGGCAATGTTATAAGCGGATACCTGCTTCTGAACCAGCGCCACCAATGAGCCATCTGACACCTGCCAACACAGAACAGCAAAGCTCAGACTTCCAGAGGCAGTACTAACACAAGCAAGGATCCAAATCACTTTCATCACAATGGTTACACCCTGGTTCTCGCTCTACGTAGCCCTGACCCCCGGGCTGGCTGGCTTTGCCAGATGCGTTTGTCTCGCTCTGTTCTGTGCAGGTACCTGGTAGTGCGCCAGCGTGTTGAGTCTCTTCCAGTCGCTCTCAATCTTTGTTGTGACGTCTTCGTCCTGCAGAACGACCCGGGTCAGCCTGCCCTGCCTCCACTCTGAAGAGGAGACGAGCAGAGTTCAAAGGGACTGCCGAGAATCAGCTACCCAAACCAGACTCCCATTGCATAGCAGAGTGATCCATTCCTGGTTTTACTATGAGTTTAATAAGACACACCTGAGCTTGTTACCTACACACTGAGGCTAGTCTAGCACATATTAAAACATGGAATGGGAAATGAGACTCATGTTGCACAGCAGTTGGAGCCAAGCGTTATTCCCTGTGTGTGTGTGTGTGCGTGCCCCTGCTCTCTGGAGTGGAGGCTCTGTGTGGGTTCCTCGCTTACCCAGGTCCATATCCCCTGCCTTGGGTCTTTGTGAGAAGGGGATGCCTTTGTACACAGCGTCCAGCAGCTTGTCCTTCACCTGGGTCACAGTGTCGCAGTTCAGCACCTTGACTGGGACCTCAGAACCCGGCTCCCCCTCTGGAGGCACACAGTTCAGAGTCTGGGAGCGGAGGGGAGAGGGGTGGAAGGTGTACAGAGTTTAGGTTAATTCACCACTTCTTTACACCATAAGGATGAGATCAGATCACATTCTAAACTACCCAACATTACATTCTACATTGAACATTACTGTAGCTGTTTTAAATTAAAAAAAAAAGCATTTTAAAAATCACCAGTGTCTTACTGACCTATTGACAATATTCTGGTAGCTGATTCCTGTCAGCCTGCTTCCCTACACCCTTTTAAAAAGGAGTGAACTGTTTCGTCAAAGGCCCATGGCACACCGAATGAAAATGTCGACTTGCCAGTCAGCTTTACCAGTTGCTAAGGAAACAGGTCAGCTTTCAGCTCAAGTCTCCAGGCCTCAAGCCTGCCCTGGACTGGAGGAAGCACCTTATATTTGCAATGTCATTTTGTAGTTTATTACATGATGTCAAATAAAATATCTAAATGATGTTCATATAGTTTGATTTTTTCTAGTTCTTTGAGAGAGAGCTAGCATAGGTGGGTCGAATGCCTGTTCTCATTCTAGAATCGCTTATGTTAATGAAGGTTAAACAAATATTAGGAGTTCACTGTGCCAGCACAGCTGCAAGGCAAACAAGCGACCGAGTGGGGTGTGGGAATTTGACTAACCTTGCTCTGAACATTGCCGACACAAAGAGAAACCAAGCCAGCAAAAACAGAGCTTCGCTTCACACACACACACACTTTTAGCCAAGATACACAAGACAGGCATTTGCGAAGACCCTCTGTCAACACACACCAGTGTCCGATGCCCACCTAGAGCGTGTAATGATTATGGGGGGGGGGGGACTTGATGAGCTGAAAGGCCTTTCTTGTCTAACAGGGGGTGTACAATCAATCTTGGAGGACCATTCCACTCCAGGTAGGGTCTGGATGGAGGTTCGATTCAAAAATCAACCCATTCAGAACAGAGCTGGATACAAAAAAGACCAGGACTGGGATGGGCCAACGGACACCCTCGCATCACAGGCTAGGTCTGAAGAGTTAAGGGTTGCGAATCTCTCACCAGCTGCTTGTAGTCGATCTGCTGTCTGATCAGCTTGTCCTCACTCAGCGAGTATCGTGCTTCCCCTGTGATGATGTCTATGGGTCCTTTCTCCATCTGCTGTTTGATCGCACAGTACAGCATGAACAGAGGCTCCCCGGCACACTCCTGGAGAAAGACGAGACTGCATCACTTCAAGTTTACCACGCTGTGGTTTTCCATGGGTAGTTTAGCAGTTTGTTCCCATAGTTATACCTGCCCCATAGTTTGCAACGTACCGCGATACTGTTTTCAACCGTATGCTTCGCAGCTGGCTTTTGTGATGTGCCTTAATCAACTGCGCTGTGGGAATTACATTTTGGATCCATCAAAACCGTTATTTATCCAGATTAGTTAATTGAGAACAAGTTCTCATTTACAATAACGAGTTGGCCAAGAGGCTCACCACTGCATGACCACGGCGAACAAACACAACAAAAGAGGAGTTAAAAAAAAAAAGATAGGAAAAGTTCGAATCTGAATTTTTGCCGAAACTCATTCCAGCCCTTTGGCTGCTGCAAACCGAAATACGAACCGAAAAATCTTTCGCTACCTTGCATGCCAACAAGCAGTGTAATAAAATGACCGACTCTTAAGTTGCACAATGAAGAGGAGAGCTCTGGGTAAACTACGCAAGTAAGCAGGCGTTTTCTTCCCCCAGCTAAAGGTTCAGCAGATTAACATATACCAGTGTTTCACATGATCAATCTACTTTGCACAACTCAAATGCAGATGGCAAATCTGGCAGGCATGCCCTGATAGATGTGGACAGCTGTGGGTGTGCAAAGACAGGAGTGTGAATTGAAGAACCCTGTACACCTTGAGAAATCTGTGCAGCAGGAAGGTGAACCAGTTCGTTAACATCTTCTCGGCCACCGACTCTGTCCTGCAAGAGAGAAAACAAAACTGGTGTGAGACTGGGAATCACTCGGGTACTGGTGCAACACCAGTGCGCGAACGATTGGTTTTGATTGGTAGTCAATCAATTACATTCAAGATCTTTTGCATGTGTTAGAATTAGAAGTGGCTGTTCTACTGAATGCGTGCAATGAGATAAAGTCCAACTTGTGGTTGTCCATCCATCAGCAGTCCAAAGCACCTTTGACTTTTGTTTCAGAGTCCAGATTCTGTGTTCTTGTGCATATTTTAGCCTTTTAGTCTGGATCCCCTTTCATAACAGAGGCTTTCTTACTGCAACACATCCTTTTAGCCCTGAGAGTGACCTTCGTAAGGCTGATATGATGGATAGCGACACATGTGCCTTCTGCCAGTTAGAATGTGCCCGTGACCATAAGGAAACACAAAATTTCACACAGTACATAAAAAGCGAAAAACAAAACATTATATACAGTAGTTCCATCATCTGCGTGGCTGGTTCGCTACTGTTGCTCAGCTGCAGTTCCCCGTCTCACCTGCGGAGGAGCAGTTTGGGGTGGTTCCGATTCTCCAGGTTCTTCTCGATCAGGTCAGCCAGCAGCTGCTTGAGCACCACGGTGGCGTACTCCATGCGCCCCTGCAGCGCCCCCATGAGGAGGGAGGCCACGTTGCCGCGGTCGCGCATCGAGAAGGAGCGCTGCGCCTCGAGCGTGTGGATAAAGGTTAGCAGGAACACCTTATTGTTCAGCAGCTGGCCAAAGAGCCGCAGGGCTTTTTCCACATTCGCTGGGGACTGAAACACAAAGGCAGTTCAGTGATCATCCAGCAGAGGTAGCCTCCAAATCACCAGTAGCCCAATACAGCACCAGTAGACAGTGGTTTGATGTCACACGCACAACAAATCAAAACTACAGAAGCAATGGGGTGTTCTCATACATTTGCACACGACTGCGCAGCTGTGGCCAAAAGTATTGCAATGAAGAAGTCGAATGAAACCTGCTGAATAATGTTACATTAACATCTTGAACTGCACACCGCTTTGCAGCTTTTCCATACACTAAAACGTAAACTAGGACAAACTGAAAAATGCGGCATTTTCGAAATCTATCATGAAATACTGTACTGCACTAGCCTTTTAGTGATATCATTTGAGTTTTTAAAATTACACAACGTCAAATTAAAAGACCTAAATTATGTTCATGTGGGCCCTCCCGAGTGGCGAATCTGGTAAAAGGCACTCCGCGTGGAGCGCAGGATGCGCCCTACAGCCTGGAGATCGCAGGTTCGAGTCCAGGCTATTCCACTGCTGACCGTGGATGCGGCTGTAGCTAACCCCTGTTGTTCGGTCCCTGAGCTCTGTGAAGGGGAGGAATATTGAAAGTCTTACATCCAGGTCTTTGAGCAGAGGGTGCTCCTCAACCCCAGGGAACATGACTCTCATAGCGTACATCTTATACTCCAGGAATGCGATCTTCACTCCATCCATGTCGTTGGTCAGTTCCTGAATATCAGTCTGCAGCTCGGCGAATGCTGGAAACAAAACACACCCCACCCATCACCCAATCAGAACGACCACCTGACCATTCGCAATTTGTTACAACACCACTAGCCTTAGGGTAACGTTTGGAACATTGCAACACAATCCTTATAACTGTTTTCAAAGAATTACGGTGATAAAGATAATCAATGTGTTTTTTTTGTTTTTTTTAATTTGTTTTACATTTTATAATAATAATCATCTTTATTTTTATATAGTGCCTTTCACAGTGGACCACCATCACAAAGCGCTTTACAAGATACGAGACTAGGGTGTGTGAGCCGTGCATCAGCTTCAGAGTCGCTCACAACAACGTCTCACCCCAAAGACGCAGCACAAGGAGGTTCAGTGACAGGGGTTTTGTTTTTGTTCTTTGGTACTTTTTGAAAGCTGTACAAGGATAACATTGCAAGTACACAGTCAAGACACAGATAGATAGATAGATAGATAGATAGATAGATAGATAGATAGATAGATAGATAGATAGGAGAGACAGAAAGGTTACAGTACACAACTGCCATTGCTGCTGATGTTCTTTTTTTTTTTTTTTGGTGTCCTGCGGAACTGCCATTGCTGCTGATGTTGTCCTGGGAAGGCAAACTGACATCCCAGGTCAACCTCCCTCTAAAACAGAGACAATCCAGGGAAAAAAAGGGACAGGGGTCAACCCCAGTCTGCAAATTGTTCTTCTCCGCTGAATACTAAAAAACGATGCCTCCGTTCTTGTCGGGGCTGACTGTGGCTTGGGTATGCAGGCTGCACCTCTGGAGCTGACTTCGTTGGCTGGGTGGATCGGGGGCGAGATCTTTCGGCGAGGTTGTAGGAGAAGGGGTCTTACCCTCCTTGCACTCCAGTGCCACTCTGGACTCCAGGTTGTCCATCTGGAGCTGCAACCTTTTGAGGGTGCGGTCGGCGTCTCTGGTCTTGCGCTTGTAGGCGATGAGCACGGCGATGATGGCGATGAGCAGAGCCCCGCCCCCTGCCCCGATGCCGATGATCGCCGGGACAGACAGAGCGCTGTCGGGGTAGATGTGCAGAGTCCCAGGAGAGAACTCCAAGCCACCAACCAGGATCTGACATTAAGACAGGGAGACATGAAGCGGCAATGTTAACGTTCAGGGATATGTAGCGTCTTTCATACAAAAAGCACCTCAGTTATCTATCTAATGACTTGATCTCCTGTGCTTTTCGCTAGTTCAAGTACAGTCACACTGCTCTGATGAGGCCCAGATAAAGCTCCAGCTCCTGTAGGTCTGAGTTTTAAAACGCTGTGAATGTAGAAAACTTTTGGCAACTTTCGCACGATTTGATTGGCTATTGTAATGACGAAATGCATATACCCTGATTAACGGGAATCCTACAGTTTTCTCCCACCTTAACTCGAAGGCTGCTTTTATTTATCGCTCTCTCTCTCTCTCTCTCTCTATCTCTCAAAGCACGCTACAATACAAAAGCAAAGAGAATCGCAACACATTTGTAGAAGGATGACATTTTATGACATTAAAAAGATAACTGTTGATCATTCTTCTACTGTATCCATACGAGACCGAGGGAGAAAAAAAAACCATGACGTTCTTACAGTTAACTCCGACTTCCTGTGGGCTTTGCCTAGCGAGTTTCACCTTTTAAAAAGCTGCATTCAGCCCTCTCTGCGCAGTTAATTATTTAACTGATAGATGCTCTCACATTCAGTTCAGGTCAATTAGACAACAAAGCTCTTGCCATCTCACAGGAGATCGAAGGGAGCGTTCCAGACACAGTCGCGGTACGAAGAGATGACCTTTGGAGTCGCTTTGCTAAAGGTGAACTCCCTCTTTAAATAATTCTTGCATAATTACAGTAAACCTGCAATTCAGTGTTACACTGAAATAAAGCAAGCAAGCGCTGGGCTGCAGTGTGGAAGGCAGCGGGTTTGAGGAGCTCAGTGGTTAGATAAAGAAAGCGCTGGGCTGCAGTGTGGAAGGCAGTGGGTTTGAGGAGCTCAGTGGTTAGATAGAGAAAGCACTGGGCTGCAGTGTGGAAGGCAATGGGTTTGAGGAGCTCAGTGGTTAGATAAAGAAAGCGCTGGGCTGCAGTGTGGAAGGCAGTGGGTTTGAGGAGCTCAGTGGTTAGATAAAGAAAGCGCTGGGCTGCAGTGTGGAAGGCAGTGGGTTTGAGGAGCTCAGTGGTTAGATAGAGAAAGCACTGGGCTGCAGTGTGGAAGGCAATGGGTTTGAGGAGCTCAGTGGTTAGATAAAGAAAGCGCTGGGCTGCAGTGTGGAATCTTTTTTGTATCTTCGGCTGCAGCTCCGCCCCCTTACCGTGACTCGCTGCTCGCCAGTGAGGTCCGGCGAATCACAGAGCAGCTGAGACTCTGACACGGTGAGCAGACAGGCGGTCTCTCCAATCAGCACAGTGTAGTTCAGTCGAGCGTTCCCAGAGACAGGAGGAATCAGGTTTCTGCCCTGCAGCCAGGACAGAGAAGTCATATTATGAAGCGAATGCATTTAAAACCTGGACTGGGGCAAACTGCTGTGCAATTAGGGTCTTATTATTATCATCATCATCAAGCTCACAGAATGCTTGTAAAACCTGGACTGGATCCAACAACCCTGGAATGGAAGTTATTAATAATAATAAACTCTGTTCAAAACATTTGTCACTGATATTACTAGACTTCTATTAGTGTTTCTAAATTCATAGCTATTGAGTGTGTTAATAGCTTGAATTGCGAAGCTTGATAAACTATACCTTGAATATGATAGGAGAACCAGGCTTGACCTCCAGTATCCCAGAATTCCCCAGCAGTTCAAAGTGGGGGTTGGGGTAGTAGGTGAAGGGGGTGCTGTTGAGGGCCCGCAGTGACTGGACGTTGTCCATAACGAAGCCGAACTCGTCCGGACGCTGGCTGGACTCGGGGGCGCTCCTCTTCGTGTAAACAATGCCCGGAGCACTGCAGGTCATCACCGAGTCGTTGACGACACGACACGCCTGGAGAGGGAGAGGGAGAGCTGGGGAGTCAGACTACTACAGTCCGGGGATGAGAAGGTGAACTGTACGCCAGGATGGGATGCAAAACAAGTTCCAGTGACACGACAAAAATGCCATTTACATTCTCTACATAAAGGATTGCTAAATAAGGCTTTAAAAATCTATTTTCTTACCTCTATTGGCACAGTTTTTCACTGCTGCCACAGTTTCACACCTCTTGCCATTACAAACAGCATCACTGGTCTCTAAGACAAGCAATATTATTACTGGCCCCTTTTAGCGAACTGCTAACCAGTTTTAAAATAAAAAAAAATATATAGGATTTGAAGGGTTTTTTGATACCGAATGACTTCCCTGCTTTGAAGGTCAAATTCACTCTGGTGGTCTAAGCAGGCAATGGCAGCAACGTGACCTACAGCGCAGGAAGTGGGGAAGAATTTGTTTTGTTGATGTGACAGGCAGACAGACTCACGTTGGTGGTCTCAAAGCCCCCGTACTTCGCCCTCACTCTGGGCTCCTGGATGGTGAGGAGATTGTTGCCGGTCACAGTGAGTGGAGTACTGCCACTGCAAGAGAATCACACACAGCAATAAACATCACAACCAATACAAAACACTCGACACAGAACACACAGAGCAACACACACACACAAATACAGAACACTCAGTACACACACACAGAGCAATACAAAACACTCGACACAGAACACACAGAGCAACACACACACACAAATACAGAACACACACACACACACAATACAAAACACTCGACACAGAACACACAGAGCAACACACACACACAAATACAGAACACACACACACACACAGCAACACAGAACACTCAATACACACACAAATACAGAACACACACACAGAGCAACACAGAACACTCAACACACACACAGAGCAATACAGAACACTCAATACACACACACAGACACACACACACACACAGAACACACACACAGACACACACACAGAACACAGAACACACACACAGAGCAACACAGAACACTCAATACACACACAAATACAGAACACACACACAGAGCAACACAGAACACTCAATACACACACACAGAACACACACACAGAGCAACACAGAACACTCAATACACACACAAATACAGAACACACACACAGAGCAACACAGAACACTCAATACACACACAAATACAGAACACACACACACAGCAATACAGAACACTCAATACACACACACAGAGCAATACAAAACACTCGACACAGAACACACAGAGCAACACACACACACAAATACAGAACACACACACAGAGCAACACAGAACACTCAGTACACACACAGAGCAACACAGAACACACACTCACACACACAAATACAGAACACACACACAGAGCAACACAGAACACTCAATACACACACAAATACAGAACACACACACAGAGCAATACAGAACACTCAGTACACACACACAGCAATACAGAACACTCAGTACACACACACACAGCAATACAAAACACTCGACACAGAACTCAGAGGAATACGAAACACTCAAACACACACACGGCAATGCAGAACACTCAATACACACACACACACACACACACACACACACACACACACACACACACACAGAGCAACACAGAACACTCAATACACACACAAATACAGAACACACACACACAGCAATACAGAACACTCAATACACACACACAGCAATACAAAATGCTCAAACACACACACAGCAATACACAACACACGGCAATGCAGAACACTCAATACACACACACACAGCAATACAGAATGCTCAATACACACACAGCAATAGAGAACGCTCAATACACACATAGCAATACAGAACACACACACACTCTTTTTTGCTATAATTTTTATAATCTTATTTTTGCTGCCTTCTCCTGCCAGGAACCCCCCTGTGCAGCTCAACAGTTCTACCCTGGTTGAACACACCCCCTTTGAAAATTGAAAAAAAAAATCGGACAGTGCCACAGCACAGTGCAGCTTACTTAAATATGCTCCACAAGGGCTCAATCTGGGTCACGGTGGGGTCCTCGGAATAGTGGTAGCTGACCTCGGAGTTGGTCACTTCGGCCTTGTCGATGAGAAGCTTGACCGCTGCCGGGCCAGGGCCCGAGGAAGAGGCCGGGGCGACGCACACAATGTACTGACCGCTGCGCCTGTGGAAAAGCAAACAAGGGTTACAGAACCACTCTGGATGAACTGTGCTATCACAGACCTTTCTCAGCTGACACAGCACAGCGCCAACCCCGGTCCTGGAGAACACAATCTTGCAGATTTTCCGGGGGGTTGGGGGTCTCTCTTAAATCGTCAAAGCTTTACTCTTTGCGATCCTATGTCTGACCGGGTCCGACATTACAAATCTTTCCTTTCCTGTCCGGCATCATCAGAAAGACGTCAAGCGCGGGTCTCCAGTCGTTTTTTTTTTCTCCGGAAAAAGCAGAGAAAAACCTTTCAATGGCCAAGTGAGACCGACAGGAGCCAGAAAAAAAAAAAAAAGGGGGCGTGTCTGAGCAATACACCTAGCTCCCCCTGCACCACAGAGATAACACGGACACAAACAAACAAGACAGCTGCTTCTGCATCCAGCGCTCAAAGAAAATCAAATCATCTGCAGAGCTTTCTGAGATGTTACAGTACTAAAATAACGACTCGGATCGCATTATTGAGGAGTTTGGGGATAAAAAGAGTGATCAGGTGTACCCACCTGATAAAGTGGCACTCTCCCTGCCCCAGGAAGACAGTCACCAAGCTGCCTGCATCCAGCTGCCTCCCGGACACGGTGAGCCTGGTACCCCCAGAGACTGGACCTCTGTCCGGATGCACTTTATTGAAGACAGGAGTCTGGGGGTGCAAACACACACGTCAATGAATCAATACACACACTCAACCAGCAAAAGCACAAGGCTTTACAATCCGTTCATCAGCCCTGCCGAAATGATCACCGGTCCCTTTAAAAGAGTGCTTAAGTAAGGCTTTAAAATCAAGCAGTAGTGCTATCACTAGGGAGGACAGCCGTGTAATGAGTCACCTCCCACCGGCTGACGAGTCAGTGATACTGACATCCGCGTAAGGCTCTCGAAGGGCAAGATGTTCGACTTCGAACCTTAGGGCTTGTGGTTCGGTCCAGCCCTTCCATTCTGTCTAGTAAGAGCATAAAACGGCTTCCTACCACAAAGGAGTAGCTCTGCTGAGACTGGGTGCGATACTCTGAGCTGCAGTCTCCGATACACAGCTCCACGGGGCCCCCTGGTGGATTGAGAAGCAACGACTCCTCCATGTCGCACACGATCCTGCAAGACAGATGTATCAGTCAATCAATGAATCCGTCTTGCGCAGCGCTACACAGTAATAAATATTGTAATGAGACCAAAGTGAAGACGCACTTCTCCGCGCTGATGTACTCCAGGGGGACAGGGCTGCAGCGCACGCCGGCCACCCTGACGTGCGTGATCTCACGAACGTGCAGCCCCAGGTTCTGCCCTGAGATGGAGACCCTAGTTCCTCCTTCCTTCGGGCCGGTCAGGGGTCGAATCTCTCGAAGGAAAGTAAACGCAACGTCACTCTAACCACACAGCTAAGAACAGACAATGCTTCTCTATGCTTTACCAGACCTCTCTGTGCTTTACAATGCTTCCCTGTGCTTTACCAGACCTCTCTGTGCTTTACAATGCCTCCCTGTGCTTTACCAGACCTCTCTGTGCTTTACAATGCTTCTCTATGCTTTACCAGACCTCTCTGTGCTTTACAATGCTTCCCTGTGCTTTACCAGACCTCTCTGTGCTTTACAATGCCTCCCTATGCTTTACCATGCTGTCGCTGTGCTCTATTATACTTTGCTGTGCTTTTACTCTGGGAAACTCTTATAAGGGCTTACACAGGACAATACAGCACTTGTAAGGTTTCTCTGAATTAGTTTGTTTATGAGCTGGCTTGACTGGCTAATGGCTTCAGAGAATTTTTACTGTAAAGCCCCCGGGAGGCTATGCATGAACAGCGTTATATAAAAGCAAACTGTACTGTACTGCACTGTACCGAAACTGTAATTAACTACATTTAGAGAATCATTAAATACAGCGTACACCGTCGCATGAAAAGCTGCGTACCTTGGTGATGCGCGGGTGGGTGCAGCGAACGTTGCGACGGCCTAGGTGCATCCAGTTAAGCTCCGGGCTTGAGCAGTGCTGCTTCAGCAGACACTTCCTCTCAGCCAGGCACCAGCCACAGTCGAAGCTGGGGTCTGCTTTCAGACACAGGCCGCAGCTCTCCCTCTGGGCTGAGCACTTATACAGCAAGGCTGGGGAGGGGAGAGAGAGAGAGAGAAGAAATTTCATTGATATACTGAGTGGAATTCACACTGCTTCCCTCCCCTTTAAAAGATATGGAATATTGTTAGTTTCAATATCTATAGTAAAAAAGTAACAGTACAAATGGCACTACTTCAGGTGTCACGCTGGGCTGCGGTGTGGAAGGCAGTGGGTTTGAGGAGCTCAGTGGTTTGATAAAGAAAGCGCTGGAAGGCAGTGGGTTTGAGAGCTCAGTGGTTAGAACGCTGGGCTGCAGTGTGGAAGGCAGTGGGTTTGAGGAGCTCAGTGGTTTGATAAAGAAAGCGCTGGGCTGCAGTGTGGAAGGCAGTGGGTTTGAGGAGCTCAGTGGTTAGATAAAGAAAGCGCTGGGCTGCAGTGTGGAAGGCAGTGGGTTTGAGGAGCTCAGTGGTTAGATAGAGAAAGCGCTGGGCTGCAGTGTGGAAGGCAGTGGGTTTGAGGAGCTCAGTGGTTTGATAAAGAAAGCGCTGGGCTGCAGTGTGGAAGGCAGTGGGTTTGAGGAGCTCAGTGGTTAGATAAAGAAAGCGCTGGGCTGCAGTGTGGAAGGCAGTGGGTTTGAGGAGCTCAGTGGTTAGATAAAGAAAGCGCTGGGCTGCAGTGTGGAAGGCAGTGGGTTTGAGGAGCTCAGTGGTTAGATAAAGAAAGCGCTGGGCTGCAGTGTGGAAGCTCAGTGGTTAGATAAAGAAAGCGCTGGGCTGGGTTTGAGGAGCTCAGTGGGTTTGAGAGCTAAGTGGTTAGAAAGCGCTGGGCTGCAGTGTGGAAGGCAGTGGGTTTGAGGAGCTCAGTGGTTAGATAGAGAAAGCGCTGGGCTGCAGTGTGGAAGGCAGTGGGTTTGAGGAGCTCAGTGGTTAGATAAAGAAAGCGCTGGGCTGCAGTGTGGAAGGCAGTGGGTTTGAGGAGCTCAGTGGTTAGATAAAGAAAGCGCCGGGCTGCAGTGTGGAAGGCAGTGGGTTTGAGGAGCTCAGTGGTTAGAGAAAGAAAGCGCTGGGCTGCAGTGTTGCAAGCAAGGAACCAACAGAACAGATGAAGGAAATGATGGACCAGTGATAACGTTACCAGCAGTAAAAACTTGGTTCACATTTCACTAACACAAGTCCGCCCCCTACCTTTCATGGAAGCTGGTTTGTCAATGAAGAAATCGCCGTCCCACACGACAGAGAAATCGACAGGCAGGTCTCCGATATCGTCTCCATCATACCAGTACTGCGGTAGGAAAGAGACAGAGTCACTCAGAGCCTCCGTTAACAAGTCCACATGCTCCACAGAGGGAACAAACAAGCGGTCCTTACAGTGAGGTGGTCTGAAAACCTGACTGAAATCACCTTCAATACCAAGGGCAATACCACACCTCTCTGTGCTTTACAATGCTTCCCTATGCTTTACCAGACCTCTCTGTGCTTTACAATGCTTCCCTATGCTTTACCAGACCTCTCTGTGCTTTACAATGCTTCCACGGGGTCTACTCACACACACACCAGACTCTACTAACTCCAATTCCATCTTTAAAATGTCAAAACTTAATTAAAATTACCTTTTCTCTTTAGAAACCAAAAAAAAAAAATTCTTATCACGTTTCTCAAGATTAGGCAGTTTATTTAATTTCTTTGACACTTAAATCAGCTTCTATTTTTACAGTGTGCGGGACGAATCATAATGCTGGTTGCCCTAGACTGAAGGAAGGAGCAGTCTCCCCGCCTCAAGCCTGCCCTGGACAGGAGGGAGACCCCTTTCTCTTAAGGGGGTGAGGGAGTAATTCAGTCACCATTCCTCAAGCCTGCTTTGGATTGCAAAGACCTCTTCGATTTCCCCCCCACTAAATATGCAATCCTCGTACGCCAAGATAAGCGTTCATTAATTCTCAAGTAAAAGAAATCACTCAGTGAACCGTCTTCCCAGGGGGGGTGTCCCTGTGAGTGACAGTCAAGCTATTGTTCAATTGTTTTTTTATCCCTGCTGTGTGTGTGTGAACGGGGAAAGAAGTGTTCCAGCAAGAGATCAATATGGTTTGTAGCTCAATCCTTGTGTCGGAAGGTAATTAAAAATGGACATCTTGCTTCCTGTGAGGCAGCCGGTGAAAATTTAGAACACAGGAATGCCATTTTCAATAAATCAGGTGACTGAAAAGACAGCACAAAAAAAAAAAAAAAAAACAATAATCTTCCGTTTGTTTGCTAGATTTGAAATGCGCAGTTTAAAAAAAAAAACATTATTTATTTACTTATTTCGTGATGCCCTTACCCAGGACGACTTACAATTGTATACAAAAAAAATACAGAGTCAAGTATTCCAGGACGCCCTACTTCTGGTAAAGCATAGGGAAGCATTGTAAAGCAAAAAAATAAGCATTGTAAAGCACAGAGAGGTCTGGTAAAGCATAGGGAAGCATTGTAAAGCACAGAGAGGTCTGGTACAAGGGAAGCATTGTAAAGCACAGAGAGGTCAAAAGCATAGGGAAGCATTGTAAAGCACAGAGAGGTCTGGTAAAAGCACAGGGAAGCATTGTAAAGCACAGAGAGGTCTGGTAAAGCATAGGGAAGCATTGTAAAGCACAGAGAGGTCTGGTAAAGCACAGGGAAGCATTGTAAAGCACAGGGAGAGGTCTGGTAAAGCACAGGGAAGCATTGTAAAGCACAGAGAGGTCTGGTAAAGCACAGGGAAGCATTGTGAGAGGTAAAAACACAGGGAAGCATTGTAAAAACACAACAATACTGTGCAAATTTACCCTGGTAAACTTTTATTGGTCAAGTATAATATATTATAGTGTGGCAGGCAGGTAGTTTATAAAAAAAAAAAAAGACGATAAACTTTCACTTCTGTTGCAATTATTCTAATAAATGGCTGATTGTGCTGCCCTTTTAGAGCAGTCCGTCAGCGTTTGAAAAATGATGCCTTCGCTACTTAAGATATTAAAGGGATCCCCCCTCCCCCTCTTTCTTGACAAATTGCCAGACTGTAAAACAGGGAGCTGTATTCAGAGTGATCACACTGTCAGCACGGCAAACGAATGCCAGAGTCACAAATAACAAAACTTAGTAAATGAATGTTTTTTATGCATTAACTGGTTTTTGAAAAGAGCTGAAGTAGTTGTTTTGGACACAATATATATATATATATATATATATATATATATATATATATATATATATATATATATATATATATATATATATATGCGGGTCGTAGATCGAGTATACTAACTAGCGTAGTCATAAATAGATAGAGATATATAGAGAATACAGATAGATAAGTAGTCCTAAATCTACTAAACTATTGTTTTTCTTAAACAATTATTATACAACCTAGTGGACTTCTAGTCCTGCACATAAAAGGCAATGCATTTCTCTAATTTCTACACGCACTCAAGTCGATCCCCTGTCTGTTGCTGTCGTCTTCGTCAGCGTTTTTAGCTTCTTAAAATCTGTGTTGCTCTTTCCGCTGCATCAGGAGGACTGCCTGAAATCGGACAGCAGCTTCAAATCACACTGACGATTATAACGGCTGGCGGCAAGGTGTCCCAAACGCATTTTAAATTTTAAACTAGTGGCATTTTCTTTGCTATGGAGAAGAATGCAAAACTCCAGAACAATTATTAGCAGAGCCCTACCTGAATTATCACCAGCCCACCTGCACCTGTTTGATAATACCCTAATTGCTTATGCCTCAAAAGTATAGAAATTGGCTATTATTCCCCACAAAAGATTTAGAAGTAGTTTTTCGAGATTTACGATTATACTGTAATAATATGACATGTATATCATATAGTATCATATCATACATATATACATATTTTTACAGTATAATCGTAAATCTCGAAAAACTACTCACTTCTAAATCTTTTGTAGTCATCTTTGTATTACTTTAGTATAAATACATGTTAATTTGGATTCATATGTTTTTTTTTTCTGACTTTGAACGAAGAGACACAGATCTGCCCATTTTCCCCATTGGAAATAGTGATATTTTGAAATATCACTGTCCTGGTCACAAAAGCAAAGTTTGTGGGGAATAATAGCCATTTTCTATACTTTTGAGACATAAGCAATTAGGAAATAACACTTACTACCCAGGAACAGAAATTGTGTTACATAGTGTAATAAACCTTTAAAAAAACGGCTGAAATCGGAAAAATGCGACAGTACGATTAAAAAAAATAATAATAAATTAAATAAAGCGATTTAAAAAAGCCGCTGTTAACTGAGGCTCCGAATCAGAAATTACAAGCTGACAACGTAAGTGAATTAGCATTTAAAACTTTACGCAGGCATCCCTCAACCCAACTCTCAACAAAACCACAACACAGCATCTTTTCTCTCCTAAAATTACAAAAAAAAAAAAAAAAAGTTTCCACTGTCCAGAGCTTAAAGAATCAAAGGCTTTGTCACAATCTCCCCTTGTGGAGTCCAGGCCCCCCCCCCCCCAACTCCATCAAAACAACATAATAAAATAACCGTTTTCTTCCAACTATCCTGTTTGGCTGGTCTCTGGGAATCATCACTTAACATTTTTGTTTAAAAAGGCCAGGAATATTTTTTGTGGGGTTTGCTTAGTATTTTTGCACACCTGCCAGTTTTGATTTATGAAGCCTCTTGCTGTTTTCTGCTAATGGAAACAGAATCTTAAAAAAAAAAAAAAAAAAAGACATTTCCTTTGTAATGAATTATGTTGATCGCATGTATAAGGTTTGCATGAATTAACACTTCTCACAATCTCCTTGTTTAATGCATTATACATTTGATCAACATCATTTGTTACAAAATAACAGACATTTAATATACAGCACTAGACCCTGATATTGAAGAGATCCAGCCCTCTGAAATGTCTTGATAATATACAGCACTAGACCCTGAGCACTAATACCCTGCATAGACCCTGATATTGATGAGATCCAGCCCTCTGAAATGTCTTTATAATATACAGCACTAGACCCTGATATTGATGAGATCCAGCCCTCTGAAATGTCTTTATAATATACAGCACTAGACCCTGATATTGATGAGATCCAGCCCTCTGAAATGTCTTTATAATATACAGCACTAGACCCTGATATTGATGAGATCCAGCCCTCTGAAATGTCTTTATAATATACAGCACTAGACCCTGATATTGATGAGATCCAGCCCTCTGAAATGTCTTTATAATATACAGCACTAGACCCTGATATTGATGAGATCCAGCCCTCTGAAATGTCTTTATAATATACAGCACTAGACCCTGATATTGATGAGATCCAGCCCTCTGAAATGTCTTTATAATATACAGCACTAGACCCTGATATTGATGAGATCCAGCCCTCTGAAATGTCTTGATAATATACAGCACTAGACCCTGATATTGATGAGACCCAGCCCTCTGAAATGTCTTTATAATATACAGCTCTAGACCCTGATATTGATGAGATCCAGCCCTCTGAAATGTCTTTATAATATACAGCACTAGACCCTGATATTGATGAGATCCAGCCCTCTGAAATGTCTTTATAATATACAGCACTAGACCCTGATATTGATGAGATCCAGCCCTCAGCACTCCACAGATGTAAAAATTACAATTAAGTGCAGTTTTGTGGCCAGCCAGGGGATCAGCAACCAACGAAACTGACGCACAACATTCATTGAGTTGTCAAAGGAAGAGGCCACCCGGTGACCCCTGACCTCAAAGGTCAAAGGGAGAGCAAGGGCGACACACTCCATTAGTGACCCTGCACACACACACACACACACACACCCCATCCACCACTTTCCGCAAAACCACATCAACCAAATTAATACCCACTGCTTCCTCTGGTCTGTTAATTAGTTTGGGAATGACTAGGGAGTTGCAGCTGCCTGGCACTCAGTTGAGAATAAAGAACGCATCGCATCTTTTCTTGAGCGGGGGGTGGAAGGTGGGGGGGGGGGGGGGAGCAATATTTCATTAGTGACACACAAAGGCTGAAGTTACTAATGATGTCACAAACCTCGCCTGATGCTATGATAGTCACATTCGATCCAAATTCTACAGACAACAAAAATACACCGCTGGGATTCAATCAGAACTGCAGTGCATCAGCCTGGATATGATCACTTATTACTAACATACACACCCATTGCCCACAAAACCAGGGCTAGCAGTGAGGCCATGATGTATATCATATGCAATGGTACAGAATAAGAACTGGCCATGAATAAGACCCAGATATCATAATGGTCAGAAATCTCAGATGTGCTTTACCAGACCTCTCTGTGCTTTACAATGCTTCCCTGTGCTTTACCAGCCCTCTCTGTGCTTTCCAATGCTTCCCTATGTGCTTTACCAGACCTCTCTGTGCTTTACCAGACCTGCTTTACCTTCTATGTGCTTTACCAGACCTCTCTGTGCTTTCCAATGCTTCCCTGTGCTTTACCAGACCTCTCTGTGCTTTACAATGCTTCCCTGTGCTTTACCACAGCTCTCTGTGCTTTACAATTTCCCTATGCTTTACCAATCTCTGTGCTTCCTTCCCTATGCTTTACCAGACCTGCTTTACCATGCTTCCCTATGCTTTACCAGACCTCTCTGTGCTTTACAATGCTTCCCTGTGCTTTACCAGACCTCTCTGTGCTTTACAATGCTTCCCTGTGCTTTACCAGACTTCTCTGTGCTTTACAATGCTTCCCTGTGCTTTACCACAGCTCTCTGTGCTTTACAATGCTTCCCTATGCTTCCCTTTCTCTGTGCTTTACAATGCTTCCCTGTGCTTTACCACTATGGGGAACAATGCTTTATAAGACCTCTCTGTGCTTTACAATGCTTTTTACTATGGGGAACTTTTATAAGGGTAAGTTTATCATGGTTTATTGTTTAATATGCTTTTCCAAACCTCTCGAAACATACTGGATCGAAAAAAAAATGGAGTCTTACCGAGGTGTTCTGGCACTGGATGCAGGAGCTGTTGAAGCGCACGGCCGGCACTCGCTGGGAGCGGCCCTGGATACTGAAGACGCACTCGTAGTTCTTCTGCCCGGACTGGGGCTGCGGGAGGTTCCGAGCCCGCAGCGTGATTGGTCGAACCACGCCGGCCGGAACCAAGATGTCACTGGTGGAAATGACCCGAGGACAGCCCTGAAAAGAAGAACAAAAACAAAAAGTCAGGGGCATGGGTAACACCTTCAAGTCGTGAAACCCACGCCAGTTTCTTGATGCAAACGAAATTATGACTTCTCAGGAGTCCGAACAAAAACGCAAGTCGTTACTTCCGTCGTTTCTCTCCGTCAGTGCAAGTCATTTTGCGGAGAGACCAGGAGAGGAATTAAACAAACAAAAATTGAAAGAATTAAAAAAAAAAAAAAAAAAAAAGAACACTAAAGGACAAACTGACGAGAAGTCAGCGGTTTTTTTTTATCCCCCCCCCCCAACACACACACAGGCAAAACCATTTCCATTTTATAAGAAACCTACCGAGTCATTTATATAAATCCTTTATATAGCTCCCTGCGAGAAATCCTCTGGGTGTGAGAATTTCCGCTCAACAATCACAGATACAGAAACAACAGGAGCTCGTATGAAAACGCTAGACCACTTTGTGCTTTAATTAAACAGCTTCTAAAAAGTTACCACTTTTGGCCAGATTTTTCCGACTATTTGAAATGAATTGCATGTGTGACCTATTAAAGCCATCAATTAAATTAGACCATCACCCATCTGCCTATTTTGCAAGATGTTCATTTACAGCGGTTTGATTTCATAGGCACAACAAATCAAAACCACAGCAGCAATGGGGTGTTCATTGACCCATATACACTAGTGCAGTGTGACACACAGGCAGACAACTGCATGGAAAGAGACTCCCATCCTGCACATCTCCATATGATGATAAATATTAACACAACGTCTCAAAGCTCTTCTTGAGATGCGTGTCCGGCCGGCTCATCTATAGCCCTGCCGCTGGGGAACACAGTACTGGACAGCAGGCTATTTATTCCACTGAGCTGGTAAAGGCAGCAGCATTTAATAAGAGGCTGATCAACTTGCCAGCAGAGCTAGCAAGACTGGGAAGATTACATTAGAGTTAATGATGAGGTCTCCAATGGTGTGACAACTCATCTAAATCACCAACACACACACACACACGCGCTTGGCGACCTCATCGTTAACTCTCCTTTGTTTGTTGTCTGTTCCTCCTGGGGGGGGGATCAGCAGCATCCCTGTCTCATTTTCACTAACAAGGTATAATGAGTTGCAGGAGATGGAGGCTGCAGCAAGCAGGAAGGTAAATTATTTAAACCATGGACTGCACATTACAAAACACGATCAGCTGTGCCAATTCGCTTGCTTAAGCATACTTAAGGCTGTACTTTCGTCATGGATTTCATGCTCTCCGTGAAAATGTACCCAGTGCCGTGAAATGTGTTGTTTCCCGTGAAAATTCCCACTTCCGAAAGAATACTGTAAATATACTTTATCACTTCAAAATAAATCAAGCAAGTGTCGGCCTGATTGACATGCTGCCTGCTCCACTGTTGATATTTGAGATCCAGCCCTCTGAAATGTCTTTATAATATACAGCACTAGACCCTGATATTGATGAGATCCAGCCCTCTGAAATGTCTTTATAATATACAGCACTAGACCCTGATATTGATGAGATCCAGCCCTCTGAAATGTCTTTATAATATACAGCACTAGACCCTGATATTGATGAGATCCAGCCCTCTGAAATGTCTTTATAATATACAGCACTAGACCCTGATATTGATGAGATCCAGCCCTCTGAAATGTCTTTATAATATACAGCACTAGACCCTGATATTGATGAGATCCAGTCCTCTGAAATGTCTTTATAATATACAGCAGATAATATATAGCATAGGGTGCTGTGTAAGACATCACATAGATTATAGAATCGTAATTTTCCCCGATTTACAACATCTGGTAAAAACGGGAACACATAATCCAAATGATTCTTAGTTGACACAGATTACAGGAGTTGCTAATCTCAGATCTTAATCAGTCAGGCAGGGAGTGGAGTTCAGTAGCATGACCCTAGTCAGCGTGACAGCGCACCCTGATGCAACATTAACAGGAGGATACAGAGGCATTAGTTATCTTGGAAAGCTAGCAGTTTCCCTATGCTGATAAGCACCCCATTAAAACCAGCCTCGCCACTTCATGGCATGCCAACAGCACTACCCCGAAGTAATCCACTGCAAGCACTTGTTTCCCTGTTGAAACATTAAACAGCCAAGCCTGTAGTGTGGAGCGTGTGACTCTCAAGCAACTGCTTCTGCAACCTTCCGATTTTCATGTGTGCGAAAACCTTCCACATTGCAGCCCAGCACCCCAACCACTGAGCTCCTCAAACTCACTGCCTTCCACACTGCAGCCCAGCGCTGTCTTTATCCAACCACTGAGCTCCTCAAACCCACTGCCTTCCACACTGCAGCCCGGCGCTTTCTTTATCTAACCACTGAGCTCCTCAAACCCACTGCCATCCACACTGCAGCCCGGCGCTTTCTCTATCTAACCACTGAGCTCCTCAAACCCACTGCCTTCCACACTGCAGCCCAGCGCTTTCTTTATCTAACCACTGAGCTCCTCAAACCCACTGCCTTCCACACTGCAGCCCAGCGCTTTCTTTATCTAACCACTGAGCTCCTCAAACCCACTGCCTTCCACACTGCAGCCCAGCGCTTTCTTTATCTAACCACTGAGCTCCTCAAACCCACTGCCTTCCACACTGCAGCCCAGCGCTTTCTTTATCTAACCACTGAGCTCCTCAAACCCACTGCCTTCCACACTGCAGCCCAGCGCTTTCTTTATCTAACCACTGAGCTCCTCAAACCCACTGTTTCTGAAAGGAGATTGGAGGCTCTCAAACTGGAATAAATCGCTTCAAAACATTCAAAATAAAAGATTCTGGACAGCTACCCTGACGTACCCTACAGAACGAACTAAATTTGATTCAAAATGACAAAACTACTAATGACAAATGAAAGCACACACTTGGACTCAAATCACTCTCCACGCTAAGTTGAGATAAACCCTGATAGTGAATCTCTGATGTGCAGTTAAGTGTGAAATTAAAAGAAATTGTAAGATCGATGCTTTTAGGATTCGTGGTTTTGACAGTGCTAATTAATCCCATTAACCTTCCATTGCCGTATACACACAAACTTCAGACTGTCAGCATATTTTGAAAAGGCAAATTGTCCATTAGGTTGTATTCAATTGAATGCTCACAATGCTTTTAAAAAAAAAAACAAAAAAAACTGCACAGCCAGACTGTGCTCCGGAGGAGCATTGCACAGATTTTAAAACAGGACCTCCCTTTTTGTAAAAATTTAACAAAAACAACTCTAGGGTGATCCCAGGACTGAATGAGGGCGTGTTAAAGCAATCTTCAGCCTAGAAAAGACGAGAAAGAGGGGGCTTGATCCCTTTAAAGTTTTACACAGAGTGCTAACAAGGGCCTTGATTGGCCAAATGGCCTTTTATCTCATCCCCCAATCTTTTATCTGCTAACCTCCCGCCCTGCTTCTCCATCTCCCTTCTTTGTTATTCCAAAAGCATTTTTGCTGCCTGTCTGTGGGGCTCTCAGCTGTGAAATCAATACCAACCCCCCCCTGCAAGCAGAGACAGAATTATCACCCTCTGCAATGCTGTGAGGTAGTGCAGGCTAGCTGTAGGGCACATCCAGCATCCAGTGCCACAGTCCTAAATCTGAAGGTATTGGAAAGGCACTGTGATTCAAGTCAACCGTAGTTTAACTCTACACACGAAACGCTGTGGCTGTGAACACATGCTAGTGGATCATTAAAAAATGTACTTTGGGAATAAGGTGGTTTAAAAGCCCCAGTTCTCTGCGATTTGAACAACGTTAGCATTGGTCTTCAGGTACCGAATCAGGATTTGAGAGAGTGGGACCATGTGACTTCAAGTTCAGGGGCCAGGGTGAGCCCGTAGCTACAGAGACAAAAACGCGCAGAACTCTGAACCCCGGCAGGCAGCAGAAGCCGAATCACATGGCGAGCGCAATGTCTGGAATGTGAATCAACAACAAAAAAGACTAGTGATTTTCTTCAAGCCTGGGAGAAAAATATATATTAACAACCGCGTACAGCAGGCAGGGAACACTACTCTGGTGCGGGACAGGGACGCACGAAATAAATCTGTTCTTTAAAACGTGCAGATTTTCAAACCAAGAAGCAGCTGTCATTCCCCCACCTTTACAATCTACCGACGGGTGGACGGAAGGTTTTAAAAGACGATTGGGCGAAAAATCTCCCTCTCATCCAGGGCGCTGGCATTTATTTATTTTTTTATTTTATTTACGGATAAAAATTAAAAAAAAAACAAAAAAAAAACAAGAAGCCTAAGTCTACTGCCGTTTATTTGGCACGCCATTGTAAAGGTGAGGGAAGGACAGCGTTTCTTTGTTTAAAAAAAGAAGAACAGGTTCACGCAGCAGAAGAGAATTCAAAAACCGCTGCCATTCTGGCTCAAACAGACGCACCTCTGTGTTGCCGACTCTCCCCTCGTGGAAGGCGCACTCGGCCACGTTGTTGGTGCACACGTGTCTGTACTTGCACCAGTGGCAGTGGTATGAGCTGCTAACACAAGCCAGGCACCTGGGAAACGAAGAAAATACACGATTAGCACAAGGCTTTAACCCGTTATAAAAGCAGACAGTCCGTATGATCACGAATACCAATGCAGACAGCTTGCAATGCAATAACGCCTCTGTGGTATTAATGAGAAGCACAGGGCAGCTACAATGGGGTGAGGCTATCTTCTATAGACAGTGGCACTACAACGGCTCTGGAAGCACAAGGATAAGGCACCTACTTTGGGCAAGATTGGAAAAAAAATAATTTTAAAAACTTCCACAGTAATCCATTGCAGCAATATAACAAATACTGTACTAATGGAACCAGCAATGCCAGCACGCATTACCAACAAGGGCAACACAACTGCTTTGGAGGAAATACAACACTGCACACAGCGCCACTGCCTGGTAATAATGTGGTACTGAAGGTGGCCAAAGTTTTGCATCACCTAGAATTTTAGGATTGAGACATCAGGAAGCAAGATTATTTTCGTTTTATAGGGTGATGTAAAACTTTTGGCCACAGCTGTGCATTACCAGAGGGAGTGAATGGGTTCACTGTAATAGCATTGGGATGTCAGAACAGAAAAGATGTTCTCATTGTGATTCGCTCTACCATTGGCTGCCTCGTCCTGTTACAGCTGCCCTGTCTGCTCCCCATTCCAGAGCGCACTAGCAATTCAGCAAGTGATCCTGCAGTAAATAACGAGGACAGTGCATCTGAACCCAGAAAGTGCTGCGGCAGCGATAGCTTCGCAAAACCCATAAATTCAGCCCAATTTAGTCGACTTCAGCAGCATCCTGGGAAATTCACGAGCCCTGACCCACAGATGAAACGTGGTCAGCTCAGTGGTTAGATAAAGAAAGCGCTGGGCTGCAGTGTGGAAGGCAGTGGGTTTGAGGAGCTCAGTGGTTAGATAAAGAAAGCACTGGGCTGCAGTGTGGAAGGCAGTGGGTTTGAGGAGCTCAGTGGTTAGATAAAGAAAGCGCTGGGCTGCAGTGTGGAAGGCAAGCGCTCAGTGGTTAGATAAAGAAAGCGCTGGGCTGCAGTGTGGAAGGCAGTGGGTTTGAGGAGCTCAGTGGTTAGATAAAGAAAGCGCTGGGCTGCAGTGTGGAAGGCAGTGGGTTTGAGGAGCTCAGTGGTTAGATAAAGAAAGCGCTGGGCTGCAGTGTGGAAGGCAGTGGGTTTGAGGAGCTCAGTGGTTAGAAAGGAAGCGCTGGGCTGCAGTGTGGAAGGCAGTGGGTTTGAGGAGCTCAGTGGTTAGATAAAGAAAGCGCTGGGCTGCAGTGTGGAAGGCAGTGGGTTTGAGGAGCTCAGTGGTTAGATAAAGAAAGCGCTGGGCTGCAGTGTGGAAGGCAGTGGGTTTGAGGAGCTCAGTGGTTAGAGAAAGCAAGCGCTGGGCTGCAGTGTGGAAGGCAGTGGGTTTGAGGAGCTCAGTGGTTTGATAAAGAAAGCGCTGGGCTGCAGAGTGGAAGGCAGTGGGTTTGAGGAGCTCAGTGGTTAGAGAAAGCAAGCGCTGGGCTGCAGTGTGGAAGGCAGTGGGTTTCAACATTCTAAACATTTACGTTGTGCTTAATTAAATCCTTTTACAGGAAACCACAGCCATTGTTAAGCAATTCCTTCACAACAAATGCACTTTGTTGCAGGTAGGGCTTTGATGATAAGAGTTAACAGGAAGTGGGCATAGAAACAGCACAATTGTGGGAAACCAGCAATCTTGAAGGCTAATCAGCCTGTGACCATTCACGAGGGCGAACAAATTCAAAACGGCTAAACGTTCCCACAGGAATTTTACAAAGGGGAAGCCTGGATCCGAGCCTTCTAGAAAAACTGCAGGCAGGTAGGCCTCAGCCTTGAGTTGCCACGGCAACCAGCGAGCCAGCTGAAGAGCCAGGCCGGCAAAGGAGAATTGATTGTTGGGTATGCCAGCAGCAACCAAGCAATTTCCCTCAGAAATACAATACTTTGTGTATGAAGGATGATGCACTGGCAAGGAAGCACAGTTTCAGTGTGTGTGTGTGTGTGTGTGTGTGAGATCAAGTCACTTGAAGGGAGGCTGGACAGACTCACGATGGCAGCACACTGCAGTTGTAGAATACGAAATCCGTGCTGACAAACGTCTTCCCTGTCTCTTTATATTTCAGATACAGCTTCACAACACGCTTGTCTCCTGGGGGAAAAAAAAACAAAAAAACAAAAACACAGATCTTGATTAGTTATACCAAAGCCACTTCGGTTTAATGTCATTTGCTGTATGCAACAAGGAACCACAGTGTTTCTGAAACTGACAAAAAGCTGTGACATATAAACTCTCATTGCTACCCACTTCTGATTTCCCATCTGAAATCTACAGAACGTAAGAAAATGTACAAACAAGAGGAGGCCTTTCGACCCACCGGAGCTCGTCCGGTTCCGAGCAGCTGATTGATCTCAGAACTGTCAAGTCTGGTCTGAAAGGATCCCAGTGATTCAGCAACATGACTAGGTAACCCATTCCATCCCCTCACCACTCTCTGTGTGAAGAAGAGTCTCCTTCAACAACATGACTAGGTAACCCATTCCATCCCCTCACCACTCTCTGTGTGAAGAAGAGTCTCCTTCAACAACATGACTAGGTAACCCATTCCATCCCCTCACCACTCTCTGTGTGAAGAAGAGTCTCCTTCAGCAACATGACTAGGTAACCCATTCCATCCCCTCACCACTCTCTGTGTGAAGAAGAGTCTCCTTCAACAACATGACTAGGTAACCCATTCCATCCCCTCACCACTCTCTGTGTGAAGAAGAGTCTCCTTCAGCAACTTGACTAGGGAACCCATTCCATCCCCTCACCACTCTCTGTGTGAAGAAGAGTCTCCTTCCCTCTTGCTGAGTCTTAATTTCTCTGGTCCTGGTTCCTGGTGCTACACTTGAATTGCCTAACTTTGCCAGCTCTAAGATTTTCAAAAGACTTCAAAATCAAAGCCCTAACTGTTAAATAAAATCATTTCCTTCAGCCTCTATTCATGGCTCATTCCTTTAAACCCTCTTAAATGTTACCACTGTAGTGATTAAATCTTAGATCAGATTAACAATTTGATGCTTGTAAAACAGATTTTAAATTTTAATGAATGACAAAATACTCCCACACTCTCTCAAAGTGGATAGCAGGTTTTCTCTCTTACCGTATCCGCGGGTTAGATATGGGACCTCGCGGAGGGATGGGGACACACACAGCACCTGTCCTCGAGGCAGGAGTGCCCCCTCGCTCTCTGCGAGGTCATCGAAGGAGCAGGTCACCCCCGCCTTCAAGTCCGGAACATTCCGCACCCGCAGCGTCAACTGCAGAGGAAACAAGGACTCATTCTCGTCACGTTCCAGAGGTGTCTTTAACAGTGGTAGTTCGCCCAGCTAGAAACCTGCGTTCCCCTGACTGTGTGACTCTCCCCTGCACACCACGTGGCCGTGCCTTTACCAGGGGAGACCCTCGGGGACCCCTGCGCTCCCCTGACTGTGCGACTCCCCCCTGCACACCACACGGCCGTGCCTTTACCAGGGGAGACCCTCGGGGATCCCTACACTCCCCTGACTGTGCGACTCCCCCCTACACACCACGCAGCTGTGCCTTTACTAGGGGAGACCCTCGGGGACCCCTGCGCTCCCCTGACTGTGCGACTCCCCCCTGCACACCACACGGCCGTGCCTTTACCAGGGGACGCGGCCCTGACTGTGTGACTCTTTACCACGCGGCCGTGCCTTTACCAGGGGAGACCCTCTGGGACCCCTGCGCTCCCCTGACTGTGCGACTCCCCCCTGCACACCACACGGCCGTGCCTTTACCAGGGGAGACCCTCTGGGACCCCTGCGCTCCCCTGACTGTGCGACTCCCCCCTGCACACCACGACCGTGCCTTTACCAGGGGAGACCCTCTGGGACCCCTGCGCTCCCCTGACTGTGCGACTCCCCCCTGCACACCACACGGCCGTGCCTTTACCAGGGGAGACCCTCTGGGACCCCTGCGCTCCCCTGACTGTGCGACTCCCCCCTGCACACCACACGGCCGTGCCTTTACCAGGGGAGACCCTCTGGGACCCCTGCGTTCCCCTGACTGTGCGACTCCCCCCCTGCACACCACACGGCCGTGCCTTTACCAGGGGAGACCCTCGGGGACCCCTGCGCTCCCCTGACTGTGCGACTCCCCCCCTGCACACCACACGGCCGTGCCTTTACCAGGGGAGACCCTCTGGGACCCCTGCGTTCCCCTGACTGTGCGACTCCCCCCTGCACACCACGCGGCCGTGCCTTTATTAAGCAGTTCAGGGTGTGCCCTACCTGCACGTCCGAGGTGGTGACTGAGATGTTATTGGGAGTCACGCTGACCTCCACGCAGTGACTCAGCTCCGAAGCGAATCTGCGAGGTTCGTTCCATTTCTCACACTCCTCCTGCCGGCAGCACCTGAGTAACACAGCGGGAGGGAGGGTTGAGAGGGAGAGGACGAATAGATTAATATGGGCAGCCCAGTGCATACGGACAGAGCAAAGCTGAGGGAGGGGAAAAAAAACCAAAAAAACCCAACCCTAGTTTAACCCAGAACAGTCCGAAATATTTGCGTTGCATTTCAACAGCACGGTTTGCTCTTCGCGGGTGCGGAATATTTTAAGTGCTATCGTTAACTATATATTGAGGTCTGGCGTCAGAGTCTTGAATGGCGTGGAGCTGTGTCTGTTCAGCCTGATGAAGGACGTCTGGCCGAAACTTTGCTTTATTTTATTTGCTCTCTGATCTAGTGTTACCCATCCATAGTGATCAATGTTAGGATATTTGGGGATTCCCGAGGGAGCCTCCTCTAATGGAAATATTATTATTATTATACAGTGTGTCAGTCTTTCACATAGAAAAATCTAAGGAGATCTGGGGTTAGGACAGATATACTGCAAATTACAGCTCTTGATCTGTACATGACAAAAGATAGCAAGAGAAATCTACATTACACAAAGATGAATATGCACAGAGACAAAGTGACAGGTGAACATAAACAACGCAGTAAGAAGTGTATGAAAAGCCATGATGAATTACCCCCCCCCCACCCCCCTCACCCCCACATTCTCATTATCCATTCAGTTCCACCCATGACTGATAAAACACTCAGTTTCAAACCACTTCCCCACCGTTTCGGAAGGGAACGATTGCTAAAGGAATAGACCTAATAATCTGGAAAGACCCCCCCCCCCCCCCCCCTTCTCAAACCATCCATTAGACAAATTCAAAAAGGAGCCCCTCTGTGATTCTAACACCCCCCTCAAATTGTGATTTAAATGGAGAGAGAGAGGGAGACACTGGAAGGGGTACGGTTCCCAATGCAATTTAAAAAAAAAAAAGACAGAATAGATGGCAAATCTGTTTGCAAGAAAAAATTTCTTGTTTTAAAAAAAAAATCACTCAGACCTGTATCAGTAGGGTAGATGAAACTGAAAAACCATTCCACAGCGAAAGCTGAAGGATGGTCTCCCTTGCACAGAACATCACTGGTTTAGAAAGACCATTTGTTTCTTGATTAAATGTATACAAAATAACAGCCACACCAGGAGAAACACAAGAACAAGAGCTGGTTTTGGCTGCTCTACCAATCACCGGAGCAGGTTTGCTGGTTACCACGGAGACAGAAAGATTCCCATGGTGCTCCTGAGTAGCTAGACGGCCTAATAAGATGGCTGGAGGGCTAAACAGGCTATTGGGAATTTGTCAACGAACCCAAAAGCACAAAACAATGCAGCAGGCAGGTCAAAACAGGCCCGAAAGCCAGGAGCTAGATTAGAGTTAGCAACACTCCAGAGCTGCATTTCCACTCTCCGGGGGATTTGAAGCCTTAAGCCACAGCACAGCAACAAGCCATAAAACACTCAGAAATCAAACCTGGGTATGTTGGCAGCTAAAAGTTTATGAAATCGGGGGGAAACTAAATTATTCCAAATGTAAACATGGGATCATTTATTACAGTGGCAGTGTTTGTTCTTGTTTTTTTGACTTTTTTTGGTTGTGTTTTTTTTTTTTGTATTAAACAGTTTCCAGCTGTAGTGGCCCCACAATCACGCTCAATTTTACGCCAAAATATATATATAAGGCTTAATTTTTTTTTTTTTTTTTTAATATATACACTATACTGCTTTCCAAAGCTTTTTTTTTGGAGCCACAGCGATTGAGAAACGAGGGCTCGTTCGCTGTCCAGCCCACCTCTCACTGCTCTGTCTCCCAGCACTCACTTGTCATGAAGAACGCACCATCCACAGTGTGGGTCTCCAGAACCCAAACAAGCGCCACACGAGTGGTACTGCCCACAGCTCTCCACCGGAACCCGGATCACCTACGAACAAACAGGAGGGACAGGAGCTTAGCCAGGGTAGACAGTCACTGAACAACCCGCAGAGAGAGGTTAGGAGTACCCGAGACTTGCCAGCATCGTATTTCTCTGTGATTCAGTATTTTTCTATTAATTTAATGAGAAACGCGCGAGCACGTTGCTTACACACCCTGTGGATGATCAAAGGACGAGGGATTTGTTGTTGACTGTGGTCAAATAATTAGGAGGAGGAAAGCCTCTGTTTTACAGCAGACGTTTATGGTTGTACATGGTTACTGGTTCTTATTTTATTTATTGACATTTATATAGCGCCTTTCGTCACAAGGATCCCAAGGCACTTTGCAACATTTTATAAAAATACAAAGATTCCCTGCTTTTTTGACTGAAGACGGTCAAGCATATCACAACAACGAGGCTTTACAAGGGAAGACACTCCCTTTATTCACTCTCGGAACGATCCTCACACCCTGCATGCTCAGGAGCACGCCTTGAACTGTACGGGGGGGTCAGCAACTCCTGGAAATAAACCTGGGTGCAAAATCCATTTAGGGTTTTAGAAGTTAAAAGCAAAGTCTAAAAACGCACAAGGAGCCAGAGCAAAGAAGCCAAGACTGGGATAATGCGCTCATTGTTTTTGGTTTTTATTTAGAATTTGGGTTTAGCTGCGGTTTTTACCATGAGATGACACACCCTCATCCACTGTATCACCGATAAAGAGTCGACAAAGTAACAATAAGCCCATAACTTAGGATGGGGTGTATAAATTTGGTCTTTGAGGGGATATGATCTATGCACTGCAGGAGCAGCGGCTTTCTCACCTGCTTGTCACTGAGCAGATAGATGAACCGATAGTCGGGACTGAAGACCATGTCACGCAGTATTGGACTGCCCTCCACAACTGGCACGGTCTCGTACAGCAGGGCATTCTGGGAAGGAGCAGGAATGCCGTCTACTCGGATCTGCAACAGAAGCCCTTCTCCATTAGGTCAACATTTCATCTAAAAATATGTGCTTCATGCTTAAAAACAAAAGAAATCCACGCAGTGTGTGTTCAGTTATTTACCAGAAGCAAAACTAGACTGGCTGCCGGGTTCCTGAATGCAGTGGAGCAGGCAAACATGTGCTGTATTTATTTAAGTGCAAAACCATGCATATTTACACTGTTCTCTCAGAAATGGAATTATTTCACGGGAAACTACATATAACGAGGCACTGGGTACATTTCACGGAGATCACAAAATCTGTTCGAATCAATTCTCAATACAGCGTTTAAAATGGGAGACTGATGAATACAAGGTAAAAATAAATATATTCATAGTACAATAAATGGTGTTCATACAGTTTTGTAATTTTTTTTATATTACATATGTATACCCCTTTTAATTTGCAACTGCATTTTGACCACTATGAAACCGCTCGCTTCCCAATTACTTCCCTTTGAATCCCACAGCTGAATGCAATTTAAAACAGACATTGCCGGCTGTGTATTTAAAGTGTATGCCAGCTTTTATACTTTAAAACACACACACACGACTCTTTTAGTGCTGCTGCTGCTGTGCAATTGAAGTGTCTACCAGCTTCTATCAATGCTGCTGTTTTCTTTCAATCGATTGGAAATGCAAGTCAGATTAGTCATTGTCTAATATTCAGCTCATCTGCAGCAAACAGTCTAGATCTGCATTTCAGTTGATGAAATCTGGGACCAAAGCATCAGCTTTTGATTAAAAGCAACAAGAATATCTAAGGCTGATTGCAAACATTACGATGTTGAGAAGGAAACAACTAAGACGTCTTTTTAAAAAAAAAAAAAAAAAAAAAAAAACCCCTGACAGCAAATGAAGACAGAAATAAATTAAAAAAAAAAAAAAAAAAAAAAAAAAAAAAACTAGAACACTCCACTTTCAATTGAAAATGTAAAGTGGTCAGTGTACTGACAAAGCAGCTCACTGTTGACCTAAATTCACCGAACATGTTCTCCTGGTACATCCTGGGTCCCTTAACTACTCTGGAAGGCCAAAGAAAGGCCGAGAATTTGCTTAAGCATCACTGTGAATTTTCCATCCCTTCAATGCAGAAATTCCCAACACAGCTGCTCTGGAGAACTCAAGTTTCAGCTTCCTCTTCTACACCCAGGAACTCCAGAGCGGATGTCAGCGAGCTAGCGCCCGCTGGAGGACAAGCCCTGCAGGTGCGCTCCGAGCTCGCTGTGCCCCTGGCCGAGAAACAGTCCGGTTTTGACTCCCCAAACCCTCATGAGCTCCAAGCCAGGCACCCAGCGAGCTTGGAGTGCACCTGCAGGGCTTGTCCTCCAGAGAGAGTTAGCTCGATGACATCCACTCTGGACGTCTGCCCTGTGTCCCTGTCACCACACGGCAGGGGGGATAATGAATAAGCAAAGCCCACGAGGAAGAAGAACCCTCCGTTCCCTCAAAATCACAGGAGACGGTCTGAAGCGACAAACATCCTTAGTCTTTTAAATAGATTCTTCCTCGTTGTGGCTGCTTGGCTAATTAGTGTTGACGAGGTGGCATCAATTAGGGCAGTGCTGGCATCGCCGGAGATGATACGAGAGAGAGAGACATAATATTTATGGGTGAAAAGGAAGAACGTTCGATCATCATCATAACCCTGGTTTCCTGAAATGGAAATGCAACCATTACGAAATGGATATTCACCTCCTAAAAAGACCTGAATCCTGAATATTTGATACCAAAGCTGCTCTTTGAGCCTGTGATGCAAACGTGGACATACCCTGTGGATTACCATTCAGAACCCCAGTATCGAGGGTGAAGAAACTGAAGGAGAGTTTCGCCTCCATGCCTGGGTCGTAAGGGTTGACTCTAGTTTCACTCTAGTTCCAAAACCAGGGTTTTGAGGATCCACCACATTCAGTCTGTAGAACAGGGTGAAGGTATGAGGAGGAGCCCACACTGTCGCATTGCATACGTTCCTGACAGATGCACCCTGGAACCAAGCCCACGAAATTGCCCTGCCCCTGATGGAATGGACAGTGGGCTTTTCTGGAGGGGGGGCAAGTTGACCAACTCATAGTCCTGACCGTGTCTGCTACCCACTTGGACATGCTTAGACCGGGCTTAAGCACGGGACTTCACCCCATAGCAGACAAAAACCGTTCAGACTGCCTCCAACATTTGTGTGCTGCCAGTTCGCCAGGGCTCGCACTGGGCACAGCGTATGGAGCTGTCGCTCCCTGTCAGACTGGAAAAGGAGGTGGATGGAAAGCCTCCAATTCCACAGACTGGTTGACATGGCAAGCAGAGATAAAAAGGCAGGATTGGTGCGCAGCGTGACTTTTGTCCTCAGGCTTTTGCAATAGAGAAAGCCTGGAGGGGATGGCAAGCAAGAAAGCAGTTTTAAAATGATAAAATGTGGGACTTCAAATTTGGAGGCTTCATGAGGGCATTAAGTGTCCTTCCCAGACAGTCAAAGCAGCCAAAAAATTGCCCCGGCAGGAAGCGACCTCCTGAGGAGACAGTCAACTTTGACATGGCAAGCTGAAATAGACCTTAACATGGAGGCAGATTTCCCCTCGTCTGAAAAGTCCTGCAAAATTTTAATATTACTGCCACGGGACAAGTCATGGGGTCTGGGACATGCCCCACTTGTGCCTGTACTGGGAAGACATGGGCGCTGCCCTGGCATTCAGGAGGGTGTCAAAAACCCTTATGGAAAGTCGCAGGTAGTTTAAATGCAGCCGCTCGGGGGCCAGGACCAGATCTGCTGGCTCCGAGACACGATGCCATAAAATTCAAAAGACTGGAAGGTTTGGACCCTGTTGCATCAAGCAATCCAACTACATCCCCCCAAAAAAAGAAATCTCAAATTGATGGTGTAAAACACGATGTATATCAAATGTTTTTTTTCCCATACAGGAGAACGCAGTTAAAGATGACGCTGCGGTTGCAAGTAAACTGGTCTTTCAGGGAGTGAAGCACACCTACAGATTTTTTTGCCACTCAGCTGCATGTTGATTCCTCTGTGGCAGGCAAAATGAAGCTGGGAAACAAAAATGTGGTCGCAAAAAGAGCTAGGGTTGGACCTGAAAGATATCCGTGCAAGCCAACTGCAACTGTCGCGTTTTACAAAATGCAGCAAAAACCTTGCAGGAAAAAAAAAAAGCCAAAAACGTCTTAAATCCTGCTTTCAATCTGTGCAGTAAGAGTACCGTGCCCTCTCGCTGGCTAAGCTGCAGTTGAAAAGCTTCAGTTTTGCTGGCAAGCTATCAAGACGTACATCTGTGAGCTTGGAGAAATCAGACTGTGGACAGGCTAATTTAGAGATTCATCGCCCATCGAGTTAAGTGACAACTTGACACCTCCCTGGGTGCTTTCAGAAGTCAATCTCCGTTCCTGAAAAGGATTCTATGAATGCCAGAGCTAACTGACAGAGCAAAAAAAAAAAAAAAAAAAAAAAAACCTAGGGAGAGCCCAGGAAAATTCTGGTTTGAAGTCATTTTCATGCTAAATTGAAGAGCATGCGATCGTCCGACGACCTCGTAAAGCTGCATGACCCTTTGCCCCAGCTATAATGGAAGACAGCACAGTCTCACTGGACCTGCTGAGAAGCGATGTGCTAAAATACTGCTAAAATACATACAGGATTTAAAAGCACGTCCCGTATTGCAGTGTGTCGTCTTAAAGGGTTTGACTGCAACACAAGCATTTTTGTACATAATGAAATTCCGATTAAAAATACACACACTGCGCACATTTCCCAAGCTTTGATTCAATTAGCCCTTGACCCTTTCTAAGTGAGATCAGTCTGGAGGTCTATAGCTACAAAGCTGTAAAAATCACGTACAGTAAAACACTCCTTTTGTTCTGAACCCACTGCGCACCTCTCCTTCAAATCTCTTAAACGTGCCACCGGGCGACCTTTGACCCGACCCCAGCAGTGACCCTTGACTCGCCTCCTGCTGCGAAGCGATCGGGACAGAGGGTGTGTGTGTGACATTGCAAGACTGTGAGGCAATTATCACAGAAAATAAATAAATAAATCAAATAAATAGCGTGCTGCGTTTTCTGTTAATGCAAACTCTTACATTTTCGGAATATTTCATTTTCGGTTTTAATTTCTGTATCTTGTGTTCTGTATTGTGCAGGGATGGTAATCGGACTCCTGTTTCACAGCAGCGTGATCCAGTCCAGGTTTTACTACCAGCTTGATTAGCCCCCCAGTGTGTCTAGGCAACAAGCTCAGGTGTGTCTTATTGATCTCACAGTGAAACCAGAAATTTTATCTGGGTAGCCAGGCCCTGTGACCAGGTAGTTATGTTTAAGCTTTTCGATATTAAAAATCAACAGTGCGTTAAACCTTAAATAACCCAAAATACAAGTTTGACTGAAAAAAAATTATATATGATAAACCACTCGCTGTTCTTAAATTTTTTTACCAAAAACAAATCCTCTCTAGTTTTTTTTATACTCGCTGTTTGTCCCATCTCTGTTCCACTCTGGGGGAAGGGGGGCGCTGTAGTTTCACCCTGTCCTGACAGGTCTTGGCGACTGAAGCAGCGCTAGATTGCTCTCATTCGTTTAAATGCCTGTCACTCATCAAGGCCTGCACTGACTGGGCACTTTCATTTGCCAGCTACAGCGCCTGTCATTCAAACCCACCTACGCCAGCTTGATTTGAAAATGGGGCGCAAGAGAGAAACGCCGAATTGTGCAACACCCCGGCAGGATGACGCGGCCCCTCAGCCTTGCCTTCCTGTGACTCTGTCTGGCTGTGCTGAAGGGGGGGGGGGCGGGGAGCGCACTCTCACAATATTAAGCGCACGTTAGTTCTGTTCAACTATCTAATGTTTTGTTCTGCACATATTTTTACAATTTGGCAATAAATAAATAAAAATAATAAAATAATCAAATAAGTGGCAAGCATGGTTATGTTTAATACTACATTTTTTGCTTCTCAAATTACACCCACAAAAAAAAAAAACATTACACTTCTTGTCGCAGTCATGGTTGGCGGTTCAGTTTGTAGGAGTTCCGATTCTATTTTTAGCTTTCGGATTGACAAGCACTTCCTTTTCTGAAACCACATTATCATTTTAAAATAAACACATAAATTACAACAGGAGAACAGCCTACTCTACAGCATTTCAATATAAAAAAAATATCATTATGACATCGCATGCAGTCGCGATGGTGTTTGGAGGCAAATCTGGTCAACATGTCCTAACAGAAGTGGCCAGGGAGTGTGTGTACATAGAGAAAACTTTATATACCAAAAGAATGAAGATTTAGTGCAGGCAGACAGGCAGGGAGAGATGTATGCCTCTGCTCTCAGTTAGGATTAAGAACACTGTCATAAACAGTAATGTGTCAGCTTTTCAATTGCCGGTACCTGGCGGTGGAGCTAGCCAGAGTTGTGGAGCTCAAGTCCTGGGATAAAGCCAAGGGACTGTCAACGCGGTCTGGAAAATGTAAAAAGCACATTATGAGGCAGAGACTCACGGCTCCCCTGGGCCCCGTCGCAGTCCTTGTAAAAGTGTTGAACTTCGTCAACGACCCCCAAGAGATGGCAGCCAATTAACTCTCGGCGTGCCGCGGGCCAGCGCCATTGCTTTATCGGAACTGCTTAGGAGCTACGGTTCAGAAGAGACGTTCCTTCAAACAAAGAAAAAAGAGAGCTCCTCAAACCCACTGCCTTCCACACTGCAGCCCAGCGCTTTCTTTATCTAACCACTGAGCTCCTCAAACCCACTGCCTTCCACACTGCAGCCCAGCGCTTTCTTTATCTAACCACTGAGCTCCTCAAACCCACTGCCTTCCACACTGCAGCCCAGCGCTTTCTTTATCTAACCACTGAGCTCCTCAAACCCACTGCCTTCCACACTGCAGCCCAGCGCTTTCTTTATCTAACCACTGAGCTCCTCAAACCCACAGCCTTCCACACTGCAGCCCAGCGCTTTCTTTATCTAACCACTGAGCTCCTCAAACCCACTGCCTTCCACACTGCAGCCCGGCGCTTGCTTGCTTGCTTTCTTTCTTGAGCTACTGAATATTGTCTGCGTTTGTAATAAATCTGCTTATGGTATTAACACTCTATATGCATTTACTTTTGTGTTGCAAGGACTTAATTATAAATCCAATTGAAAACGATCGAAAGGGTTCAAAAATGCATTTCAAATAAGTTTAAAAAAAAAAAAAACCCAGGAGGGATTTACCCTGACAAAACGATTAAAATAAAATTTTAAAAAAATCAAAAGAATGTCTCAGTCTTCCTTCTCTGTCGAATGCGCCAGGATAACATTACAGGAGCTCAAATTCCTTAGAAGTAGTTTTCCAGGGCCAGACCTGGGAAGGCATTTTGGGGGGGGGTCGGAATGAGGGGGAGAGGTTGCTAAATCTGCCATTCTTTGTGGAAACTTCACCTGCCACAGTCCCGCGGGGAAGCTTAAACTTGATTACCCAGAACAAAACACCAGCCTTAGAATAGTCTGCCAGGAATTGACTGGGGCTTGAACCCAGACAGCAAACTTCTTCATTATCTATAAGCTCGTTCACAAGCTTCAGCACGGAGCCAATCCTGGACTCAAGTGAAAAGCGTTTGGTCGGTCTTATCAAAGCTTCATTAGGGCTACTGTTTTTTACGATCAGATAGACTGGACGGGGCCTCCACTTCGCCGAGAGGGGGTGAAGGGAGGGAGAAGTTCAATTCACTTCATTGTTTGTTTGTTTTTTTAAAATAAGCTGTACTGAGAACACAAGACTGCTGGGTTCATGGCTGAAACGAAAGATTTTAATCTCAGCAAGCGATTAGAAACATCTTGCGGGCCGCGTGCGTTTGCTGGAGGAGATGATCGATAACCTTTGCTTTGAAAAGATTGGTTTTTTGTGCTCGGAATAACTCAATTGCAGGCCATCTGGAAAGATGAGATTTAATGCTATTGGTGGGAAAAAATAAGAACTACTATTAATGTAAGAATGTTAAATCTAGGGTTTTAGTTCAAATGTCATTTTTTCTTGCATTTTTGGTTTCGATTATGAGAAAGCTACAGTTTGAGAGCTTCACAAATACACTACCTTGTGCTTTGTAGCTGCATCTTAAAATAGTCTGTCCAGGTTATTAGTAGTTCATTCAATTCCATATTAAACCTATATTAAATTACATTTTGTCAGTTATTGGTTTTTCAAAAAAAAAAAAAAAAAAAAAAGTTAACTGAAGATTTTTTTTTTTTTTTTTTTTTTTGGCTATTGAATTGAGACTTCTACAGAACTCTTCTTTGTTTTGTTAGACCCACTTCAAAAACAGCCTTTGTAAAGTAACGCTCTCTTAGTTCTGGTAATAGTGCTAGTATATATTTCGAATGGGCCCACTCCAGGCTCAAAAGCAGGAGATGGGAGGGAATGGGTATTGTTCAATGCTAAGCACACAGATGGAGTCATTAAGGCCCATCCCCGTCTCGCGTTTAATTAACAAAACACCTTGTGTAAACAAACTGCCTGCTGCAGGGGTTACACCTGGGTCTTGGGGCAAAAGGAGCACATCTCCAGCACAGCAGAACCATTCTCTGTCTCTCTGCACCAAAACAAAAGCAGAGGCCTACATTGGAAGGGGAAGCCTGGGGGTGGATTAGCCAACGGGGCTGGAGGAAGATTTAAAGCGATCTGAAAGAATTGGGGGGAGGATTTACAGTTACAGTATTATGATTTAGATAAAAAAAAAGCCAGGCTATGGCCTTGGGTTCAACACACTCTATTTCAGAAGTCCACAGTTATCACAACATGCCTAGGGTCATGATTTTTTTTCTTATTCTGCTAAATATTAAATAAAATATTACTTTGATGATCTACTTTAGCTGATAATCAATAACTGTGATTGCCAGTTGTAGCATTATCGACCCCCACAGACGCAAAACTATATACAAAACCCAAGATGGACAGTGAAACTTCATTCTTTGCGGGTTACATAGGTTTTGGGAATCATCGATATACCGTTACTGTTAATATTCACAAGGAAAGTTTGGGAACGAGAAAAGGCTATTTCGGCCTATCAAGATCCATCCCTTGTTAGCACACCATTCTCCCCTAGTGAGATTTAAATAGGAAAAGCAGCTCTATTTATGCTACTTAAAACAAAAGTACTACCTTCTAGCTTCCCTTTCATTGCTGCCTTCTCGTCCTCGCCTCTGTGCTTAAAACCGAAAGGAACGGCCGAGGTCAACTTAATACCGTTTTGATTTTCAGAAACCACTCAATTAAACCCTTTATCGAATTTGAAGAGATCTGACTGAAGGAAAGGGGTGAGCTCCCCCCCCCCCAAACCCATTAAACTTAATTCTTCCCTCCCTATCTATCTACACCCCCCTCCCTCCCAAAAAAAAACAAAACAGAGAAAGCCAAGACAAAACAGAACCTCTTGCAGCCCCCACCCCACACCACCCCAGTAAAGGGCAGTCTGTCTGCATTTCAAGTGCACAGCACACTCAAATCATGGTTTCAGAGAAATCAAAGAGGCAGAGCGACAAAATATTGAAGTTACAGCTTTTGACAAATTGGGTTTCGTTTACACACACACACACACACGGTCGAGGTAAAAACTAATAAAAAAGCAAAAAGGGCATCTGTTCTGTTGAGCAAAAAACCAACAGGCTGCAGAGAGACAGACAGCAATTCTACAGTGGCAATGCAATAATGGTTCTGTATTAAACCAAGGGGCAATGGTAGCACAAGTATAGAAGTAGCTGCACTGGGGTGAGGCTGTCATTGGCGAAATGGGACCACAGCGTGCAAACTATGTACATCCTTGAGTTTTTTTTTTTTTGGTTGCATAACTTCTTCAGGGAACGAGAAACCAAAAAAAAAAAAAAAAAAAAAAAAAAAAAAAGGGATTTTCAAAACACTGACTGGTCTCCAAAACTCTGCCAGGAGAAGCACAGCGCAGCTTCAGAAGAACACAACTAAAACTGAAAAACAGGATGTCCATGAAACAAAATACAAAAACTTACAAAATTACAAAACACAATATTCCGTCATTTTAAACTGAAACTAGGATGGTTTTGTGTTTGTTTGTTTGTTTATTTATTTATTTTTAACCTTCCGGAGTAACAGGCAAGTTGTGAACAGCTGGCCTGCACTCTGCCCCAGCAGAATCCCCAGGACAGACCCAGGATTTGCGGCCTAATGACTAGAAATGTGTCAGAGTTCATTTTAAAAGTGCTCCCCGGTGACAATCAAAGAAAAAAACAAAACAAAAACAAAAGCAACTGTTTTAATCAAATCTTCTGAGAGACAGCAAGGCTCCAGTGGGAATTCAGTCGTGTTGTAGGCGTTTCACTGTCCCTGGGGTAAAACGCTTGCGTGGCGCTTTAAAAAAAAAAAAAATTATAATTCAATTACCTCCTGCAAGAGATCGTGTACACCACTGTGTGAATGTGTCTGTCTCATTGTGTGCCTACCTGCGCGTGTGTGTGTGTGCGCGCGCATCTATCTTTCTTTATCTAACCACTGAGCTCCTCAAACCCACTGCCTTCCACACTGCAGCCCGGCGCTTTCTTTATCTAACCACTGAGCTCCTCAAACCCACTGCCTTCCACACTGCAGCCCAGCGCTTGCTTTCTTTCAAACCCACTGCCTTCCACACACTTCTCCTCCTCCCCCTCTTCATTCATTCTCTCTCTCTCTCTCTCTCTCTCTCTCGCTCTCGTTCCCTGACCTCGCCCGGGTCAGCACGGTTTTCCAGACAGAGAAGAGTCTCTTTCTCGCAGTTCATAAAAAAAGTGAGCTGCACGATAAAATGGAAACACGCAGGGGGTTGTAAATGCCTTGAGCTTCCCATATGGTTTTTGTAACTCCAATCTGGTGGGGCTGGGGGAGAGAGGCGTGGGGGGGGGGGGAAATCGGCAGGCTGCAGAGGGACAAATCTGGAAGCCGCTGGCTATAATAGCAAAACCAGGGAGGTGTCTCATTTCAAAAGAATCTCATCTGTTGAAACACAGACGATGACCTCTTTATCTTATCTAACACAGTAGCTGGTTAAAAAAATATATATAAACTGTTAGAGAGACACCTGCAATACTTGGAGTACCCCGTGATTAATTAAATTCAGCTCCTGTAATATACAGGTTGTGTTGGTCTGCAAGCAAACACACGTGTGCTGTAACGTATGAAAGCTGCAGCTCCCTGATCGTTTGCAGTAAGAAACACAGCTGAAATATATTTTTATATGCCTTAACGGTATGTAAAGGGATGGAAGATTCCTGTTGTCTGCTTTGATTTGTAGAGCAAAAGGCCGTTCCATCCTCCAGACAATCTCAAAGCCAGGCAAGGCTTTGCAAAGCCAAAAAACTCAACGACAACGTTTCAACCAGAAGTCTTTCCCCAAAGCCTTTTTAAATAAAACTGAAATAGCTCCATATTTGGAGCAACAAACCTCAAAACAAATACCCCACCCTAACCCAATTTACATAAATACACAGCAAGCCAAAAGGGCTCCAAACTGCTAGCGAAAGGCCAAATAATAACATTTAAAAAAAGATTGGGTTTTGAGCTTGAGATTTTAAAATGCTGACAGATTCAGCATTCCGGATACAATTCTGAAGTTCGAACGCTCAAAGCCCGTGGTTTTTAAAACAGATCTTTTGAATAACCAATAGCCGCAATTTGCCGATCTCAAAAGACCATCGCTTGCCAGTCTGAAAGCGATGACGTGGTTGGGAAATCAGATAGGAGCGATTCTGCAGGAGGTAGCAAAATATCATTCCCCTTTAAAGAAAAAAACACATCTGCTTCCAGTTAAACGATCTCTTGCTTTCCAAAGACAGTAGCTTGTATAATAAATGAAGCCGACGGGAACAAAAAATTATTGCCTGTATCCTTATAATAGTTTACCACTTGAAAATTTACACGGCAAAATGTAAGACAGCACAGCATTGTAAAGCCCAGATTGATACGGTGGTATATATTGAAAAACAAATGCAAAATATAACCAGGGGAAAAGCTGCAAAACTGCTATGCAAATCAAAAATCTCTGTGCCTGTGAGCATGAAATCTCCTTTTCACTGAAGCTGATGCAGTGAAATATTTTACATAAATCAAATTTTTTTTTTTAAAAATGGTACAAGAGTCGCTTTACAAAAGACTCCCAAAGTAAAAACATAGCAAAGTGTAATAAAAGCACAGTGAAAGCATGGTAAAGCACAGCACTGCAAAGCACAGAGTGTTCTGGTAAAGCACAGCACTGCAAAGCACAGAGTGTTCTGGTAAAGCACAGCACTGCAAAGCACAGAGTGTTCTGGTAAAGCACAGCACTGCAAAGCACAGAGTGTTCTGGTAAAGCACAGCACTGCAAAGCACAGAGTGTTCTGGTAAAGCACAGCACTGCAAAGCACAGAGTGTTCTGGTAAAGCATAGGGAAGCATTGTAAAGCACAGAGAGGTCTGGTAAAGCATAGGGAAGCATTGTAAAGCACAGAGAGGTCTGGTAAAGCATAGGGAAGCATTGTAAAGCACAGAGAGGTCTGGTAAAGCATAGGGAAGCATTGTAAAGCACAGAGAGGTCTGGTAAAGCATAGGGAAGCATTGTAAAGCACGGAGAGGTCTGGTAAAGCATAGGGAAGCATTGTAAAGCACAGAGAGGTGTGGTAAAGCATAGGGAAGCATTATAAAGCACAGATAGGTCTGGTAAAGCATAGGGAAGCACAGAGAGGCCTAGGAAAAAAAATATTTAAAAAAAAAAACTGCAAACTGACACTTGTAGTATAAACACAGAGATGTTAGCAACCCTAAAATAACCGCCAAACGTTTCCACTAGCCGTCTCCCTCTGTGCTCTTGTGAAAGGGTCAGTCGTGTCGTGGCGCAGCCTTTAAATTAGCAGGCCAATTACTTACAGAAAAAAAAATGAGTGCCCTTTTATTTACAGAAAAAAAAAACTAACAGGCTTGGCATCTTTAAACAGATCTCTCACAGTTATTTGCAACAGAGAACCCAGGCAGAGCAAGCATATAAACAAGTGGTATATTTGTTAACGAGCGCTGCTGGGCTGACAGAGGTAGTTACCTGTTTTCAGTCCGAGACGATATAAAAGGAGAATTGTAGTCCTTCCTTTTGGCTTGGTTTGGCGTGCACCTCAATAGTAGAGAGACTGTTCCTTTCATACACCCTCTGCTGGGCTTAATTGATTGCTAATTAATTAATTTTCAGCCGCAATCTGCTCGTTTATTTGGCAGGGATGGGATAAACACACTCCCTGCCAAACTGGAAGAAAAATAACACCCACAGGTCTCGTTTCCACTAGAAGTCTCTCAATGTACCCTATATATCCGTCTATAGTAATCTATAGTTTTTTTTTGTTTGTTTAAGGACTGCTTTTAGATACTGTATCTACATGTTTGGTATTATTACACACTGAAATATTAATTTTCTTAAACAAGAATTATACCAATTCCCCGTTTTGTTTGTATTCTGAACTTTCAGTTCATACAAGAGCTAACGCAGTCATCTCATTTCTACAAAGCGCCTTGCTCTTTCTTGGCAGAATTATTTTCGTATCTGTGTGGGGGTCAGTGGCTTCGTCCGAGTCCAGAGTCTGGAGTCGATGCCTGTTGCTGTCATCTTGGGAGATGGGAGTCAGGTGACTTAGCTTGACTGTTATGCCAGTTCTGGCTCCACCACTGCTGAAAGGGTTAAAAACAGCTAGTAAAACCAGGACAGGGATCTTATTCCCATCCCCATGGTAACTGGAGAGGTCAGTCCCGCTGTGGGTTCAGTACATGTATTTCTCGTCAGCGGCAGTTGAAAACAGTTGGCTCTTCTTGCAGCTGGAGATGGATGCACTTGGCTTGTATGAACATCAGCTCCAGATTACAGAAGCTGTCAACACATATGCTGTTCATTGGACACATCTGTCTTCCATTCCACAAGAGACTTCTTGTCAGTTGGTCTCTCTCTCATGTCTATCGAAGTCAGCACAAAAACAAGAGCGTTCCCAAAGTCACTTGCGCGCCGCTGTTACACGCAAATCATTTGGACAAACCCGTGAGGTTCTTAAAACGCTTGATTGATTCTGTTTACCTTGGCAAGCGAGAACTGGCATTTAGAGGGCACGATGATGGCACGGTGTTCTCGGGTACGTCTAACAAGATTCAGAACGGCTTCCTCTCTTCGGCGTCTCCAGTTTCGCTAGATGTAGAAGCGGAGGCAGCCAAGCGCGCGGCTGGAACGGAAAAGGTAGCTCGGCTGTCTTGCGTGTTCAGGTATGCGAGCGACAGTGGCCTAAAAGAACAGTTCTGTGAAAATGTGTTACAGTGCTTTTAAAGCGAGTCTAGTCCCACTGGGCTGTTTATTTTTTTTTAGAGTATTGATTTTATTGTATTGTTATGCGGGACAGCCGCTATAAGATCATTACCTTTATTAAATATGGATGGATTAATCTACAGATTAATCAACTAATGCCCATAAGTTAACCAATCAATTTTATATCGAGTGACAGTGACAGCCCTATTTATACACACATATATATATATATATATATATTATATATATATATATATATATATATTATATACATACATATACACACACACCATTAAGATTTAACAATGTATTCAAAGAAACTACAAAATGATTTTGCAAAAGTCTACTGGTTGCCATAATAATAGCACAGTATTTCGAAATGGAAAACTCCAAAAGTGCTGGCGTGCAATTCAATATGTTAACATAACATTATTCAGCAGCTTTTATTCGACTTTGTGAAGCTTGATGCTAACCCCCCCCCCCCCATGAGTCGTAGCTCATGGAAGCAGTTAAAAGCTGGGTTGGTTTCTCATCTGCTCGAGCCACGCTCTCCTCAAGGTGCCTGGAAGAAACAGGTGGCCAGATCTTCTTGCACTGTGATCTGCTCACTGTCTTTGGCGGCGCAATGGCGCATGTGTGCACAGCAGCCCAGAAAGCATGGCTGTCCAGGAAGGGTTCAAACCGGTGTCTACAGAGATCAGACAGGCTATCTGTTCCCAGATAACTACACTTCCAAAACCCCAGCTGACAAACTAGCAAATTCCATTTCCAATGGGATTTACTGCAAACAGATTTCTCCAACATCAAACGCTTCCGCACCCCCAGCCCCAGCCCGGGCTGGACGATAAATTACAGGCAGAGCCCTTAGCATCAACAGAGCTCTGATTTATGTGCATGAATTAAGCGCTGATTTTATTTTCCATCTAGTCTGATTTGAGCAAGAGCAAAGCTGGGTTAGGCCACCACAGCAGCGCCAGCCAGAAAACTCCTGCGACAGAGTCTTTCTTCTGACTGATTAAGCTTGGAAAGGTGCGTAATTGATCGAGCATACAGTGCAATTACAATTACACAGGTGTGCCAAGGTTCATTCACAATGCAACTGTAGCTGACAGCCTAGATCCATTATAGTACAATGAGAAGCAGACGCTGCCCTTCCCTTTTCAAGGTAGGGGGGGTTGATGATGATGTCAGCCTCTGCTGTCAGAATGATCTCACGGCGACCCTCTCTCTCTCACTAAACGAATTTCAGAGTCGTGTCTCGTTTCCCCATGCTGGCAACGTGCTGGGTGTCAGTCTGCAGTTCAAACGGCTGAGGTATACTGGTCACGTCAATCTGCAAACCATGCAAGTGTAGAAGGAAACCGAAAAATTAAACTAAAATTCACTAGAAGTCTCTCTCAGCATTTTAGTTTCACTTGTTTCCTGAAACGTATCTTCACTGGACAAATCCTACGGTAATACAGCACGACAGCTGACCTCCGCGGCAGGTGTGAACATCTCTGGCAACATCCCTACTTGTAACGCGTCAGTGACTGAGCCACCTGGCTTCCCTGTGCAGTACTGTGCTCAGGGAGGAAGTTAGAAAGGGTATTTCCGTGCCATCTCCGAGCAGCCAAAGCGGGGATTGTTTTTCTTAGCTCTGCCAACAGAAACAAGCTTTTTAGGAGGGAGGCAGGGCCCCTTCGTTCCTCAAACGGCGTGTGACTTTCTGGGCATTGTGTCTCTGGATCACTCAGAGGCAGTGTGCTTGTGGTTAGAGAGAGAGAGAGAGAGAGAGAGAGAGGAGAGAGACAACAGAGGAGAGATAGGGAGAGGAGAGAGACAGAGAGGGGAGAGAGGGAAGAGAGGATAAAGAGAGGAGAAATCGCTGTGCTGTGGACAGTGGTGTGGCTTTGATTTAGCAATTTGACAGCTGAAAGAAAGACTACTGTCTTTTGGATGAGAAAGAAAGTAATAATAGTTTTATTTTTACCAATAATACAGTAGCACAGCATTTCCAAATGTTATTCTTCAATTTGTCAAGTTTTTTTTTTTTTCAGAATGTGGAAAAATTTAATTCAATATGTCAACATAACATTAAAAAAAAAAAAAAAAAATTCAGCAGGTTTCACGAAGCAAAATTTATTCTATAGAGCCGCACCTGGAATTGGAGCCTACAATCCGAAATCAATTTCTATAATTCCTTTTTAAAGCTCACCGTTACAAAAAAAAGTCGCATGGCAAAGTCAAAGCATGGGTAAACACTGTTTAAAGCTCACAGAAAAAAAAATCAGCAAAATGACTACACAATAGAACCCATCACCCCTACCTTTTTGAGGTGCCCGCTGCGTGTGCCCACGAATACCACCGAAAGCTCCCGGTAGGTGTAAGAGGCGACGGCTGCCATCCCATCCGTCCGGTCCTCAAAAAGAGGGGTCCCCTCGATCACACGGAGACCCCCGAGGGGCTGGTTCAAAACCAGACCGCAGAAATCATCGTCTATTTGCATTGGCTGAATAGAAGCAAAACAGCAGCACAGAATTCAGCAAAACAGCTGTGAAACGATCCATGTATTTCACTGTATTTAATGCACTAAGCGTTGACCCTCGCCGTCTTGGGAAGCGCTTTGTGATAGCGGCCCACTATGAAAGGCGCTATGTAAAATAAAGACCGATTGATTGGTATGTCGGAGAGATTGATGCTAAAACCGGGTCTTGAAACTCACACCGCTCCCCGGTCCTGGGTTTTCAGAACTACTCGAGTTTAGGTATTGAAAGAAGCAGCTTTAGAATAAGTCAGGTCGCTCTGAAATCTGAACTTTTAAAAGTTATACGCCTTTGCTGCCCGTTTTGAGGCGACGGCTGGCAGCTACATGATACGCTCCCATACAAAACTGCAATGCTACCGTTAGCTCAGGAAGGGCGATGGATATTTTGGATTAAAAGCTTAATGCAAGTGTGTATCTAATTCTATAACTGCACAACAAGTGTTCTGAGCCCAATAACACTTAGCCACGTCTCCTGGTTGCTATGGAGCCCTCATATATACATACACATATATATATATATCTCAAGTCTCACTGCTTTTTCAACCCATGACCACCCATTCAGACAGCGGGGATCTGTGATTGAATACCAGCCCCGCCAGGAGAACTGTGGATCTCAAGACAAGGATTAACTGCACATCGAATGACGGATCACCTCTATGGATTTTAGAAAGATCTTCCCTATCTACTGTAACTTCCCCCTTTTTTCGCCAATTTGACTTTGTCTGTTCCCTTTTGCACCTCCTTCCCACTTCTGCCCATTGACAAGATTGTTCACACATAGCTCTCGCTGGCATTGAACATTTCTAGCGGATACAAAATATCACTGGCTGTCTCGGAACAGAAGAACATGTTCATGAATCAGCGCTCATGTGAGTTTCTAACCCTGCTCAAACTCCTGGCTCCTGATCATTGCAATATTAATAATACTAGACTTCATTGAGGGGAGCTCTGAACCCCAGGACTGGGTGCAGCAGCAGCAGCAGGGCTAGTGTGAGTTTCTAACCCTGCTCAAACTCCTGCCTCCTGATCATTGCAATATTAATAATACTAGACTTCATTGAGGGGAGCTCTGAACCCCAGGACTGGGTGCAGCAGCAGCAGGGCTAGTGTGAGTTTCTAACCCTGCTCAAACTCCTGCCTCCTGATCATTGCAATATTAATAATACTAGACTTCATTGAGGGGAGCTCTGAACCCCAGGACTGGGTGCAGCAGCAGCAGCAGGGCTAGTGTGAGTTTCTAACCCTGCTCAAACTCCTGGCTCCTGATCATTGCAATATTAATAATACTAGACTTCATTGAGGGGAGCTCTGAACCCCAGGACTGGGTGCAGCAGCAGCAGGGCTAGTGTGAGTTTCTAACCCTGCTCAAACTCCTGGCTCCTGATCATTGCAATATTAATAATACTAGACTTCATTGAGGGGAGCTCTGAACCCCAGGACTGGGTGCAGCAGCAGCAGCAGGGCTAGTGTGAGTTTCTAACCCTGCTCAAACTCCTGCCTCCTGATCATTGCAATATTAATAATACTAGACTTCATTGAGGGGAGCTCTGAACCCCAGGACTGGGTGCAGCAGCAGCAGCAGGGCTAGTGTGAGTTTCTAACCCTGCTCAAACTCCTGGCTCCTGATCATTGCAATATTAATAATACTAGACTTCATTGAGGGGAGCTCTGAACCCCAGGACTGGGTGCAGCAGCAGCAGGGCTAGTGTGAGTTTCTAACCCTGCTCAAACTCCTGGCTCCTGATCATTGCAATATTAATAATAATAGACTTCATTGAGGGGAGCTCTGAACCCCAGGACTGGGTGCAGCAGCAGCAGCAGGGCTAGTGTGAGTTTCTAACCCTGCTCAAACTCCTGGCTCCTGATCATTGCAATATTAATAATACTAGACTTCATTGAGGGGAGCTCTGAACCCCAGGACTGGGTGCAGCAGCAGCAGCAGGGCTAGTGTGAGTTTCTAACCCTGCTCAAACTCCTGGCTCCTGATCATTGCAATATTAATAATAATAGACTTCATTGAGGGGAGCTCTGAACCCCAGGACTGGGTGCAGCAGCAGCAGGGCTAGTGTGAGTTTCTAACCCTGCTCAAACTCCTGCCTCCTGATCATTGCAATATTAATAATACTAGACTTCATTGAGGGGAGCTCTGAACCCCAGGACTGGGTGCAGCAGCAGCAGCAGGGCTAGTGTGAGTTTCTAACCCTGCTCAAACTCCTGGCTCCTGATCATTGCAATATTAATAATACTAGACTTCATTGAGGGGAGCTCTGAACCCCAGGACTGGGTGCAGCAGCAGCAGCAGCAGGGCTAGTGTGAGTTTCTAACCCTGCTCAAACTCCTGGCTCCTGATCATTGCAATATTAATAATACTAGACTTCATTGAGGGGAGCTCTGAACCCCAGGACTGGGAGCAGCAGCAGCAGCAGGGCTAGTGTGAGTTTCTAACCCTGCTCAAACTCCTGGCTCCTGATCATTGCAATGTTAATAACCCTAGACTTCATTGAGGGGAGCTCTGAACCCCAGGACTGGGTGCAGCAGCAGCAGGGCTAGTGTGAGTTTCTAACCCTGCTCAAACTCCTGCCTCCTGATCATTGCAATAATATACTGAAACAATGGGAATTTCAGAAACACAGGGCTGGGTACAGAGCTACATTTTCTAACCCCCTATGTCCTTCTGTTAGTGTGGCGACCGGAAAGATCCTTAGAGTCATCTCCAAATACTTACCGTGTTGATGCAAGGCAGCTCCTTGTTGAGAAGCCAGGGTAGGGAGAGCTTCCCTTCCCCTCGGTAGCAGGACTGGATCCGGTCCCTCATGGCCTCGTTGATGTCGCGCAGCGTGAAGAGGCAGAGGACAGACTCTCTGGGAGGGTTGGAGCGGTTCTTCTGGCCCTGGGAGAAGACGGCAAACAGGACATCCTCGTCCTCGGGCAGGCCCAGAGCTTGGGCTAGCTTCCTGCCGGGCCGCTGCTTGTAGGCGGCCTGAACCAACCGGTATTCCACCCCATCCTTGGTGCAGCCCAGCGGGAACTCTACGTACGAGTAGAACTCTGAATCATTGGCGCACATCCGGACGATCTTGGAGGTAAAGAACTTCTCTCCCCCGGCGTCCAGTTGGGTGAGCTGGGTGTCCAGCTGGAGGGTTAGGAAGTAGACATAAGTCCGGCTGGCGAAACCGTAGATGTAGTAGATATCAAAAGCCGGGTAGAGGGAGAGGGTGTCCGAAGGGATCTTAATCTGCGAGGAGACGAACTCGTCCTGGTAGACCAAGCTGAACATCTCCACACTCTTCTCGTCCACGACCAGCTTCCGGCTCGACAGCGTCGGGAAGTATTCAGATTTCCCGTCGATGGACGCTCCGACGAACAAGTTGCTGCCTCCCTTTTTGGTCCCCAACCCGCTTCCCGCCACCACGACCCCAGCCATCCCGTCGGCCTCCCTCGCCCCCGAGAGGTAATGCTCCTTGCGGTGGTGAGGCTCCCCCAGCTTAAAAAGGTCATCCAGTCTCAGGAACTGGCACACCCCTTGCCAGGTGCTCCCGCACGCCACCAAGCGCTCGCCCGCGTAGTCCAGCAAGAGCAGCTTGTTGACGTTGTCGGAAGGGGCCAGTTTGTGGGCGCAGGCCCGCACGCTGGGGGGAGGGTAACACCGGGCGTTGTCCACTACCGGGCCGGTCATGTGAAGCTGCAGTTCCGTCAGGTTGGCAGAGAGCTTGTAGATGCGATTCAGGGCGCCCACAAACACGTCGCCGGTCTGCTGGTGCACGGCCAGGTGGCTCAGGCTGGTATCCGAGACCTGGAAGAAGGTGCCCGAGTTGGGGGGAGGAGAGCCCGCGTTTGGGGGTGATGACGGGGCTCCTGACGGCGACCTTAAGAGCAGCAGGGCCAGAGCGATGGAGAGCCACCGGGGTGTCATTCTGGACAGAAGGGTGCAGGGAGGCATGGAAACAAACTGCTTTATGCCCGTCTGCTTTTAGTGTCGACCGGGGATAGGGTTCAGCCAAACATTTCTACTGGAGACAGAAAGAGAAAGCGGTTTTAGTCATGAACGCAGACAAAGGAGATTGCCAAAGACGCTTCATCGCCTGCTTGACTTGATCCCTCGGAATTACCTGCCCGATCTTTCATTTCATTGCCCACAGACTATGCTTTGATTAATTCCCAACCCTGTTTTTGGCCTTTTCGACAGCCACCTTTTTAGATACGGGACGAAGATGAATAACTGGCATTTCCCGACTAAACTTGAACTCAAGGAGAGTCCAAATCGAAACAGTAGAAATCACGATGCTCCACTCATGACATTCCACTCAAGAGGAACAAACTAAAACATATCCCACGCTGGACATACCCACGCTTGTGGTATAAAGGGATTTTGTTGTTAGCTCTAAAATGGGCCCGTGCAGAGGGGATCTTTCCACACATTCAGGCACAACCCTTTGTTAATTTAACCCATCGCCAGTCCATTTAAAGGTCAGTACTAATGATCCAGTTTGGCAGCGCCGGAGGTATTGCGCGCTGCCAAGCTTTGTCACTTCAGCTCCCTGGCTCAACGGACTGCTAATAGACCTTTATAGATGTCACCAACACTAATCTGCAACACATTTCTTAATTACGCAAAGAGCAACTGCGTGTAAGGGGGGGGTGGAACAAAGCAACAAAGTCAGAATTCAAATGGTGGGGTTCATAGGAGTGTAACAAGACGCTAAAGCATCACAATGCAACATGTAACACGATGCATGCAACGGTCCCCAGGACTTACTTGCATGATGATTGTATGATGAACACACTGGCGATCTACGTTGTCGTTTGCACTGCAGCCCTCTCTTACAACAGACCACGTAAAGACATCACCACGATTCATTCGATACACAGCGAATCGCTACATGCCTAACTAGCAAAGGTCTACTGTTGCACGGATCAAACTAGCGCTGGCTTTCAGAAATCTGCTGGCTGGGGGATATTATTGAACATAGCAGGGGCTTGAGAGATCGACTAATCACAGCACGAATAAGTCACAAGCAGCTAGAGGCAGGCACAACAGATTTAAGGAGGCAATGTGGTCGAGCGGTTAAAGTCCACAGCTTGCAACCAGGATCACAGGTTCAAATCCCACCTCAGCCACTGACTGACTTGGCTGTGTGGGACCCTGAGGGAGTCACTTCACCTCCTTGTGCCCCGTCCTGCAGGTGAAATGTTAAATCAACGTCCTATTGGAAGGGACTCTGCGTATAACGCACAGTTCACAGCCTGCCTCTGTAAAGCGCTTTGAGATGGTTGTCCACTATGAAAGGCGCTATATAAAATAAGATTGATTGACTGAAACGAGGTCAGATTACAGCAAAAATAAAAAACAAAAACAGATATATTAAAAGTGATTGTAGCAAATACAAGACAGTCAAGTTATCTGCTTCTACACTTCAAGTTTCCACGCCCCTTACTCTCAGAAAATCCTTCTGCACCTTCTTGGTCATTTGACCTAGCTCTTCTGGGTCAAACTACCAGCTAAAAGCATGCAAGTCAACAGGAGAGGCGTTTGGTTTGGTTAATGACAGGAAAGCAGCTATTAAAGGGTGGGGAAGTGTAAAACAAGCTGAAAAAGATTATGCACTGTAACATAAAAACGACTTTCAAAACTGGAACCGAGGTAAAGCAAAATCAAAGAACACCACTGGCGAGATTTATGGACCGCTTCAGTGATGGCTCGAGCAGCCGCGTCAACACAAGACATTTCCATGACAATTTCGGAAGCAACTCCTGCACTTGAAAACCGATTTGGGAAAATGAAACGCAATTAAAAAGATCACACCACACAGGGCTACAACAGATGCTGGCTCTATCGCCAGCTCCTCTCTTAATGAGTCAAGAGCACTTGATTATAAAAAAATAAATGGGGCGAGGTGTCGTTTCAAAGCCATACTTGGCCGAGCACTTGACTTTCCCAGGCCATGCAGGAAAACACACGCAGGGGATCAGGGAAGTGTGGGGGCTGGGAGAAGCAGCATCTCTCTCCTGCCTCTCCTCTCTGTACGTCTGGGTATCTGGTCAGTCCCAATTGAAATTAGCCGATTGGGCACTAGTCCCCTATGGGCATGAGACAGTGTAATCTGCAATGAGCAGTCCATACAATCTAATGCAATGGTCTGTGTCTGATTGAGAGAGACCCAGGACTGAACAACAAGCAAGCAGGGGTAGTCCAGAGAGAGTCTTATTTCCACCTCTGGTACGGAAATCCTGCATTTTAGATGCAATGTAGTTGTTGTAATACTGCAGTACAGGGACGGCAATAAGACTCCTATCCATTCCAGGATTTCCTAGGAGCTTCACCTCAGGGGTGTATGAAAAGGAGAAAGCAGGGCCCGGTTCTGGGAGAGTTTTGTTTTTCTTTTCATTGTGAAATATGAGAGAGAGTTTGGGACCGCGAAGGCGTCAATCCGAACGAAACGAACGTTTTATTATTATTATTATTATTATTATTATTATAGCAGCTCTGGTCTGGGTGTTAGCCTCACCTAAAATTTTTGCATCGAGACCTCATTCCTAAACACAATTTAGATATTTAACATCGCCTAAAATCAAAATAAATGTCGGCCAGAAGACTAGTACTGTATTTCAAAATAAACTTCAATAGGGGTGTGCAATTCGTTTGACTTTATGAAGCTAAATTAGTTCTCGACCGACAGCGGCTGGTTTTCATAAGAAAAAAATAACTTAAATTTGTGAATAATACAACTTTAAAAACAAAACAGCAAAACAAAAACTTTACAACATATTTTTTTTTTTTTTTTTTTTTTTTTTTTTAAATAGACCTGATTGTTAATCATGGATTTAAAAAGGAATATAACATGAATTTATAGTTTCAGGAAAAAAAAATAAAAGGGCACAGGACGAGATTTTAAATATAAATTAATAGCAGTTGGAAATAAACGAGCCGTTGCCATGGCACCCAAATCTATGTCATTAAAAAAAAAAAAAAAAAAGACACCAGGTTATTGAGAAATAATTTTATAAAGGCAGACAAAATCAATAGAAACGAGCTTCTTGAGTGTGGTACAAGAAAAACGAAGGTTGAAAGAGCACCATTAAATCATTTATATTGTAAATTTATTATCCAACATTTTAAAAAAAAAAGCGTTTTGAAGCGTTTAGGTGTATGCTTTTGAAAGAAATATTGGAATATTTATCTGTAAAGATAAACGTGAAATGGCAAACAGAGGAAATTAATATTCCAACCCATTTTCTATACCGTGAAACTTGGTTTTAACATTGCTTATCAGAGTTACTGAAGTTATAGAAGTTATTCAGAGCATTTCATTGTGAAGTCTTCTGGGAAGTGTCTGTCTGTTTTTGAAAGGCTGCAGACTTAGCCGAGACAAAACAGGGAAACGTTTCCAAAAATGTCACTTCAGAGCAGGGCTGTAATTTCGGTTTCTGTAGCTGGGGGCCTAACACAGCTCTGGAGAAAAAAAGTTTTGCGTCCCTCAGCAGAAGGAACTGGCCGACCAATGCAGGGTTAAAAAGTTAATGGTTTTCGTCTCGCAGCTCGAAAAAATAACTGGTCACAAATGGTCTTTCTCTGTCGTGTTTTACAACGGTTTTCCTGTCTGGGGAAGTTTGGCATTGAACCGTGTCGGATTAACACAGCAGATACAGAAAACACACACACACAAAACCGTGTTTTCTTAAGTGCTGTTTTCTTATCGAGAGAGAGAGAGGGGTGCGACTATCACCTGACGATCTGCTTTCACCGCAGGGAATTGAATTGATGAAGGCAACGTCCGAAACGTTTGTCAGCTTGCAGAAGCTAGCTTGACGCGTTAGTTACCTTAAAAATGAGGGCCACGTTTTCTTTGACTTGTTGCTCTGGTATGTGCCACCTTAACGTCTTTATCCGCTGTTACGTATACAGTATATAACATTGGAGAAAGGAACATTATGCATATTGTTATTTTAAGTACAATATGTTATTAAAATCGTAGCACGTCGATTTAATTTAATCTTAAGACACTGCTGCTATGTACATTCTGCATATAAGCACAGACCCTTATAAAATAAAGTCCGCCATAGTAAAAGCACTGTAATACAGCACAGGGAAGCATTGTAAAGCACAGAGAGGTCTGGTAAAGCATAGGGCAGCATTGTAAAGCACAGAGAGGTCTGGTAAAGCATAGGGAAGCATTGTAAAGCACAGAGAGGTCTGGTAAAGCATAGGGAAGCATTGTAAAGCACAGAGAGGTCTGGTAAAGCATAGGGAAGCATTGTAAAGCACAGAGAGGTCTGGTAAAGCATAGGGAAGCATTGTAAAGCACAGAGAGGTCTGGTAAAGCATAGGGAAGCATTGCAAAGCACAGAGAGGTTTGGTAAAGCATAGGGAAGCTTTGTAAACACAGAGAGGTCTGGTAAAGCATAGGAAAGCATTGTAAAGCACATTCCATATCTAGTTTACTATTATTATTATTATTATTATTAAGTGACTTTGAAGAGGAGCTTTCATGCCTTCACTTTCCGCTTCTTACCAGGAGAAGGAGGTCTGCTGATCCAATTAAAAGCGATCACTAAAATAAATAAATACATCTCTCTTTTCAATAATAAAAACCCAGGGAAATAACTTCTAAATCAGAATAAACACAGAGAGAAGAGAGAGAGTACATTTTTCAAAAAAAAAATTCCTTCTCTCCAGAAACAAAAAAATAGCTAGAATTAGACTGACAGACGGATAGACAGATAGACAGATAGACAGAGATAGAATGTTTAATTTAGACAGTCGGTAACAGTGTCTAACATTGCTAATCGTCTTAATTCATGAATTGGTTGTCTTAATTAGTTAATTTAACAGCCGTCCCTCAAATGACTTACAGGAGCCATTGAGAAAACACTCTTACCAAAGTCACCCACCCGAAAAAGAAAAGGTACAAATCCATTGCAACACTCGGCAGTTAGCAGGATAGACCGAGGGCAGACTACAATAGCTGCTGGCGGGCTTCTGATGTGCTGAATAGCTTTTATGTTACCGATCATTTGGCCACACTATCTGCTTACTGATATTTTGTTTTGGGTTTTTTGTTTTTATTATTAAATTACTACAGTACTGCATTGGTTATTGAAATCTCTAATTGAACTGCCATAGCTCTATCTATCAATCACTGTGAATAGACCGACAGCTTAAACGACACGATATACATGACTTGCACACACTATATTACAATATATATATATATTATACATACACACACTTGTACTGTACAGTAGTGCAGTGTATCGTTTTGAAATGAAAGGGAGCGAGTCGTGTCACTTATTATTATTAATAATAATACTCTAGCGGTGTAGGGGGGGGGTCTGTACATACCACCACAAAGGGCAAACGCGTACAGCCTCTACAGAAAACACTGCACAAATCAACCCAGACTGCGATCTGCAACTTATTATACACGCTACGCATTCAACCTGCCGCCTAGCAGAAACAGACACACAGACTGCATATTTTGAGGAACAAGAAACGCGACCGAGTAGACGAATTTGGGAAAAATAAAATAAAATAAAAAATAAAAACTACGTACACCGCGTTTAATTCATGCATGTATTTTTTTTTTTTTTTTATAAATGTATGCATTTGTTTGTTTGTTTGTATTTCGTGTGCCAGACTGCTGTTTACGAATACAGCTTGCCCGTTATACCCCCTTCTGCAAGTCGTAGTGCCGCTATAACCCCACACTGCCTGTGCGTCAAGAACAACACCAGCGCAGCTGGCTTCCGTTTCAGCAAGGGCAGTGCTCTGCTTTTTATAAGAACAAAAACAAAAACGGCCAGGGCTCTTACCTGTTTCCAGATTGTCCCCCAGCTATATACTTGACTTGTTTCGCTTTTAAAAAAAGAGCAAGTAAATGTGAAGAAGGACCATAAGAAACTGAACCTTCCCAAAAGCGCACAGCCTGGCACTATCGCTCCCTTTAAAACCGGAATGCACCTACTTCAGAAAGGGAGGGAGGGACGGAGGGGGGCGTTTTTGAAACCCATTCACGCCTTTATTGCATACAAGGACCACATTTCTAGCAAAGATCTGAAACCTATTATTAGTACTTCGTTTATTTAAAAAAAACAAACACATCTTTTTAAAAAAAAAGGACACGGTGTTGTGTTTAAACCTCGCCCCACTCCTTTTTCAAACCCGGTATGCCCCTCTCCCGAGCGGAGTGGTATACCCCAGCAGTTAATAATGCCAATTTCGACCAAACCCCAGATGGCTTTCTAGCTATAAAGGCTGCAGAATCAGACAGTTTTTACATTAGCAAACTACATGGAAGAAACTGGCTTCTCTCTCTCTCACACACAATTACCAGCAACTCATTTTTTCTCCCCCATTTCTGTATTAGAAATACTGAGAAGCAGAGACTAAATTCTGAACACTACAATGCAACGCTATTGACGAACTTGAAAAACCCACACCCGCTTCATCTATGCGCAGGGATGGGTATTTACTGACTTGTCGCCCCGCCCCCGATTTTTACGCGTAACTTGGTATACCGGCACGCGGTTGCGCGTTACCGGACAACAAACCGCGGTGTTGTTGAGGTCCAACTGAAGTCGAAATTTGTAGAGGTCTATAGGTACACACGATGGGAGGTCGGACGAGCGAGTGGGTTCACGTCTATTAGTGCGGTAGGTACGTCGCCTGTTTTTCAGACAAGGACACCTCGTTCGATCTCTCCAAAATAAATTAAACCCGGTCCGGTTCGGATAATCCAGGGCGCGTCTGCTCCTCACCCATGCATAACGAGCGATGGTGTCTGTGCGCTAGTTGGACCAGCTGGTCGCGCTGTGACGTCGTTCCTCTGCAAAACTTTTGGCCCCAGCTGTGTAGAATTAATTAATCAATTATATCAACGTTACGGGGTTCCGTTTGAAAAAAATATACCAGTATTAAAAAAAATACTTTGCGTATCATATAGCAATAGATGGTAAGGTATTCTGTCTATTTTATTTTTTTATGTTCTAGAATAAAGAACCGTTATCGGTTCCATAGTTCCACGCTCGGATCGGGCAGGTGCGCGTCTGCTCCTGACCTGGTGCAGCAAGAGAAAGAGAAAGGGAGGCTCTTACACTCGTCTGAACAGCCTCCCTCTGCTCTGTGCTGGTGGAGCAGAGACAGAGAGAGAGGCTCTTATACTCTCTGAACAGCCTCCCTCTGCTCTGTGCTGGTGGAGCAGAGAAGGAGAAAGAGAGGCTCTTACACTCTCGGAACAGCCTCCCTCTGCTCTGTGCTATGGAGCAGAGAGAGAGAGAAGGCTCTTACACTCTCTGAACAGCCTCCCTCTGCACTGTGCTGGTGGAGCAGAGAAGGAGAAAGGAAGGCTCTTATGTTCTCTGAACTCCTCCCTCCGCTTGTGCTGGTGGAGCAGCATAGAGAAAGGGAGGCTCTTATACTCTCTGAACAGCCTCCCTCTGCTCTGTGCAGAGGAAGAGAAAGAGAAAGGGAGGCTCTTACACTCTCTGAACAGCCTCCCTCTGCTCTGTGCTGGTGGAGCAGAGAAAGAGAGAGAAAGGGAGGCTCTTACACTCTCTGAACAGCCTCCCTCTGCTCTGTGCTGGTGGAGCAGAGACAGAGAAAGGGAGGCTCTTATACTCTCTGAACAGCCTCCCTCTGCTCTGTGCTGGTGGAGCAGAGAAGGAGAAAGAGAGGCTCTTACACTCTCTGAACAGCCTCCCTCTGCTCTGTGCTGGTGGAGCAGAGAAAGAGAAAGGGAGGCTCTTATACTCTCTGAACAGCCTCCCTCTGCTCTGTGCTGGTGGAGCAGAGAAAGAGAAAGGGAGGCTCTTACACTCTCGGAACAGCCTCCCTCTGCTCTGTGCTGGTGGAGCAGAGACAGAGAAAGAGAGGCTCTTATACTCTCTGAACAGCCTCCCTCTGCTCTGTGCTGGTGGAGCAGAGAAAGAGAAAGGGAGGCTCTTACACTCTCTGAACAGCCTCCCTCTGCTCTGTGCTGGTGGAGCAGAGAGAGAGAAAGGGAGGCTCTTACACTCTCTGAACAGCCTCCCTCTGCTCTGTGCTGGTGGAGCAGAGAAGGAGAAAGAGAGGCTCTTATACTCTCTGAACAGCCTCCCTCTGCTCTGTGCTGGTGGAGCAGAGAAAGAGAAAGAGGCTCTTACACTCTCTGAACAGCCTCCCTCTGCTCTGTGCTAGTGGAGCAGAGAGAGAGAGAGAGGCTCTTACACTCTCTGAACAGCCTCCCTCTGCACTGTGCTGGTGGAGCAGAGAAGGAGAAAGAGAGGCTCTTACACTCTCGGAACAGCCTCCCTCTGCACTGTGCTGGTGGAGCAGAGAGAGAGAGAGGGCTCTTACACTCTCGGAACAGCCTCCCTGCTCTGTGCTGGTGGAGCAGAGACAGAGAGAGGCTCCCTCTGCTACTCATTTTTAAGTATTTTTCTTAAATCACGGGATTAGCGAGTAGGCTGTGCTGTCTAGACAATGCACCATTCCACTATCCTAATAATAACGCGTTCCGAAGAGCCCGTTAATTCTGGAATGCGAACCCTGCACGGCACTATTCCGAACGCCAAACGCTTCCGACATTCCACAGATGCGCTGCTGGTGATGTAATTAACGCGGGCTTGCCACCGCAAGAACACGTGTACAGGATTTCACAGACTTTATGAATTCATTTATACACAGTAGCAGATAGGAAAGTGTGCTCAGCATGCATATATATATATATATATATATATAAGAGAGAGAGAGAGAGAGAGAGAGAGAGAGAGAGAGAGAGAGAGAGAGAGAGTGTTTGTGTTTGCGCGCGTCTAAGAGACAATTTGATTGATTGGTGTGGCTGTTGCGCTTGAAAAGCGGGGATGTTCTCAATCAATAAACTGATCAATCAAGCATCGGTCAAGCCGCTTGACTGCCACTGCAAACCCCCTAACACAATCTAAACATCTGAAAAATAACAGGTTTCCCGGACGGGAGTCTGCTAGTGGAAAACGTCTTTGCATATAGAGAGAGGGCGCTGTGGTTTTTATCCCAATTCTCTGCATCTCTCGCAGCCTGCCCTGGACTGGAGGGAGCCCCCTTTCTCTTAGGGGTGGGTGAGGGAGGGAGGGAGCAGTTCAGTCTCCGTGCCTCAATACATCTCATGATATTATTAAAGGCAATCAAATTATCACGTATTTGTTATTATCAACGTAACCATATCAAAAATGGACCAAAATTAGCAATACCTCAAACACGGGAATATACTTACAAGTACAATTCTGACATCTGACATTAAACAGCACTGCCACCCTGCGGCTGCAAACGGCACTGCAGCCATAGCTGTATCGGCTTACAGTTCAATTAGATAGTATTGAAACAACAGGGCTACATTTTCTTATTATTTTGTAATAATTTATAAAGAATGCAGTAAAGGGGGGCAGACTGATCCAGCCTCTCTGCGCTTTACAATGCTCCTCTATGCTTTACCACACCTCTCTGTGCTTTACAATGCTTCCCTATGCTTTACCAGACCTCTCTGTGCTTTACAATGCTTCCCTATGCTTTACCAGACCTCTCTGTGCTTTACAATGCTTCCCTATGCTTTACCAGACCTCTCTGTGCTTTACAATGCTTCCCTATGCTTTACAAGACCTCTCTGTGCTTTACAATGCTTCCCTGTGCTTTACCAGACCTCTCTGTGCTTTACAATGCTTTCCTATGCTTTACCAGACCTCTCTGTGCTTTACAATGCTTCCCTATGCTTTACCAGACCTCTCTGTGCTTTACAATGCTTCCCTATGCTTTACCAGACCTCTCTGTGCTTTACAATGCTTCCCTATGCTTTACCAGACCTCTCTGTGCTTTACAATGCTTCCCTATGCTTTACCAGACCTCTCTGTGCTTTACAATGCTTCCCTATGCTTTACCAGACCTCTCTGTGCTTTACAATGCTTCCCTATGCTTTACCAGACCTCTCTGTGCTTTACAATGCTTCCCTGTGCTTTACCAGACCTCTCTGTGCTTTACAATGCTTCCCTATGCTTTACCAGACCTCTCTGTGCTTTACAATGCTTCCCTATGCTTTACCAGACCTCTCTGTGCTTTACAATGCTTCCCTATGCTTTACCAGACCTCTCTGTGCTTTACAATGCTTTACCAGACTGTGCTTTACAATGCTTCCCTATGCTTGACCAGACCTCTCTGTGCTTTACAATGCTTCCCTATGCTTTACCAGACCTCTCTGTGCTTTACAATGCTTCCCTGTGCTTTACCAGTCCTCTCTGTGCTTTACAATGCTTCCCTGTGCTTTACCAGACCTCTCTGTGCTTTACAATGCTTCCCTATGCTGTACCAAAGAATCACACAATATTGCAAGATTTGCAGTGAGATCCCAAGTTTTTATTAACAAGAAATCTCGGTTTGATTCGAAACTAATTTAGTGAAAGTGCTCCTTAATTGCGGATAATTGTATTGTTATTAATATTATTATTATTCATTCGACTCTATGAAGCAAGATTACTTCCTTCTGAACGGCGAGGCAAAAACTTTTTTTTTTCCCCGCAGCTGTTAGACTTAACTAAGCTTGTTCTGTTGCTTGGGATACTGCGCAGCTGAGAGGAATATTTAAACGAACAAACAAACAAACAAACAAACAAACAAAAAAACAACCGCCTCCCTCCGATCCAACATCACACGAGGGTTCGCAAACACAAGGTCAAAAGACGCATTAAAAATACATTCCCGGCCACACAACCCGTGGGCTGCGAACGATTATGCTGCCCCCCAAAAACCAGCCCCTGTAATTAAAATACGAGTCTTTTAATCTGGCTCCCAGCCCTCCAGCCACAATTGCTCTGAGCTGGCCCGGGTTGTCTAAAGATGAGGCAAGAAAATGATATTAAGGGAAGGGGGTTAGCGTTACATAGTCAATTGGGGGGGGGGGGGGGGGGGGGGGGGGGGGGGGGGGGGTCGTTAGTGGAAGAATCAAAAAAGGTGTAGAAGTTTTGCCTTTAAAAAAAAGCAGAGGCTAACTAAATACATTTTTTTCCCCCCTCACAATCATTTAACTTTACAATTTCTTATATTAGCTTCCTTATACAAGCGGGTTAGCAACACAAAATCTGTCTTTTCGTTGGAGGGGCAGATGCTGGCAGTTTGACACTCGATTTCGTTGCTGTGAGACAAAGGTTTAGCCTCACATCTGTTTTTTTTTTTTTTTTTATTTTTTTTATAACGCCTTACAGCTGCTTGGAAAGTTTAAAAAAAACTCCCCCGACCGCAACCAGTCTGTCTCCCTACTCCCCTCTCCATCTTTCTCTCTCCACACCGCTGTCTGTCTCCCCCCTCTCCCTCTCCACACATGCTGTCTGTCTCCCTACCCATTCTATCTTTCTCTCTCTCTCTGTCTCTTCTCCATCTTTCTCTCTCCACACACCGCTGTCTGTTTCCCCCTCTCTCCCTCTCCCTCTCCACACACCGCTGTCTGTCTCCCCCTCTCTCCCTCTCCCTCTCCACACACTGCTGTCTGTCTCCCTACTCCTCCCTCTCTTTCTCTCCTCACACTCTGTCTCTCTCTCCCCCTCTCTCCCTCTCCCTCTCCACACACCACTGTCTGTCTCCCCCTCTCTCCCTCTCCCTCTCCACACACTGCTGTCTGTCTCCCCCTCGCTCCCTCTCCCTCTCCACATACCGCTGTCTCTCTCCCCGTGGCGATGTATGTCAGGTGATGTGTATCTTTTTGTCTCTCTCTCGTTACTCTTTCACATCTTTCATCTTCCACTCTCTCGTTGGCGTTTACCATCTCTACCTCTCCATCTCTCCCTCTCCACACACCGCTGTCTGTCTCCCCCTCTCTCCCTCTCCCTCTCCACACACCGCTGTCTGTCTCCCTACCCATTCTATCTTTCTCTCTCTCTCTGTCTCTTCTCCATCTTTCTCTCTCCACACACCGCTGTCTGTCTCCCCCTCTCTCCCTCTCCCTCTCCACACACCGCTGTCTGTCTCCCCCCTCTCCCTCTCCACACACCGCTGTCTGTCTCCCCCTCGCTCCCTCTCCCTCTCCACATACCGCTGTCTGTCTCCCTACCCATTCTATCTTTCTCTCTCTCTCTGTCTCTTCTCCATCTTTCTCTCTCCACACACCGCTGTCTGTCTCCCCCTCTCTCCCTCTCCCTCTCCACACACCGCTGTCTGTCTCCCTACCCATTCTATCTTTCTCACTCTCTCTGTCTCTTCTCCATCTTTCTCTCTCCACACTCCGCTCTCCTCTCTCTCCCCTCTCTCCCTCTCCCCCTCTCTCCCTCTCCCTCTCCCTCTCCACACACCACTGTCTGTCTCCCCTCTCTCCCTCTCCCTCTCCACACACTGCTGTCTGTCTCCCCCTCGCTCCCTCTCCCTCTCCACATACCGCTGTCTGTCTCCCTACCCATTCTATCTTTCTCTCTCTCTCTGTCTCTTCTCCATCTTTCTCTCTCCACACACCGCTGTCTGTCTCCCCCTCTCTCCCTCTCCCTCTCCCTCACAAGGAGAGTTACGCGGCGCTATGCTTCAGTGCGGGAGCTCCCGGGTTAGCCACAGAGATCGTCACAATATATATACTAAAAAAGTCAAATTAAGCGAACGAAACAGTTCAATTAAGGGTTTGATTAACTGAGAAGTCGGTTGGAATGGAAACCAGCAGACACAGGGGGTACCCCGGGACCAGAGTTGGGAAACGCTGCCCCAGTTAGATCCAAACTAGACTACCGTGTCGAGACTGCAGTTTTAAACCTGGCGAGACGGTATAACAAGACACGCTCTGTCAATGACAGGCCACCAACCGGGGGACCAAGAGTCACAACACCTGCCCGAGATCGACAGATCACTCTGCAGCATCTCCGTGATGCCAACTGTTAATCAGCACAATAAAAAGTCACAGCGCCTGCTCTGAAAAAGAGCTTGTCATTTTTCGATCACATCTAGTGAATTTCACCAAGTTTCTTTTTGATGCTCAGTATAGCTTTACAAGGTCTCAATCCTAAAATTCTAGGTGATGCAAAACAAAACAGACCATGAAGATTTTTTTTTTTTCCCCACCCTGAAGATTGCACTAGCTTCCTCGGCAATGATGCCCTCCCTCTTTCTGTGTGTCAATTCCACTGAAAATCTTTTCACTTCTTCTATATCTGCTCTGTAGAATTTCTGCTTTCCCTTGGCAGTGTTAATTAAACACACACTGGCTATTTCCAGTCACCTAGCAACTACCTCTGGCACATGGCACGCTGTCTATATGGATAATCTCTTGACACGGCTCAAACGCTCGTCACATTTTCTTAAGAGAAAGTCGCTTCAAATGTTATTTTGTGCTCCAGCTTTTCTAGTCACTGACTTCTCTCTCTCACTCTCGCTCAATCTCTCTCTCTCTCTCTCTCTCACTCTCGTCTCTCTCTCTCTCTCTCTCCCTCTCTCTCTCTCTCTCTCTCTCTCTCTCTCTCTCTCAATCTCTCTCTCTCTCTCTCTCACTCTCTCTCTCGTCTCTCTCTCCTCTCCGAGCTTCTCGAGAGAGAGAGTGTAGAGATAGAGGAGAGAGTAGCGCGAGTAGAGAGCGAGCGAGGAGTAGAGAGAATTGCTGTACAAGAGCAGCTTTCTCGAGCAGAAGAGGACGTAGAGTTAGAAATAAAGAGAGAGAGAGTGAGAGAGTAGAGGGTCGCGGATACGAGCAATCTAGCGATGCGAGCGCGAGCGAGCGAGTCTCTCTCGAGAGAGCAATGAGGGGAAACGCGGAGTAGCGAGACTAGAGGAGTCGTCAGAGTAGCGCGAGAGTAGAGCAGAGAGCGAGAGAGAGTCAGGAGCTACTAGATAGGAGAGACTCTAGCGATCTCGAGAGAGCTGTTCAAGGATCTCGGAGACTAGCGCTAGCTCTCCTCTCTCTCTCTCTCTCCTCCTCTCCTCTCTCTCTCTCTCTCTCTTCTCTCTCTCTCTCTCTCTCTCTCTTCACTCTCTCTATCTCTCTCTCTCTCTCTCTCTCTCTCTCTCTCTCTCTCTCTCTCTCTCTCTCTCTCTCTCTCTCTCTCTCAATCTCTCTCTCTCTCTCTCGCTCTCTCGCTCTCTCTCTCTCTCTCTCTCTCTCTCTCCCTCTCTCTCTCTCTCTCTCTCTCTCTCTCTCTCTCTCTCTCTCTCTCTCTCTCTCTCTCTCTCTCTCTCTCTCTCTCTCTCTCTCTTCTCTCTCTCTCTCTCAGTGAGATCTAGAGGAGTTCAGAGAGAGAGAGGAGCAGCGTTAGAGAGAGAGAGTCTCGAGAGCAGAGAAGAGAGAGCGAGTAGAGAGGAACGAGAGCTCTCTCTCTCTCAGGATTTCAATCTATCCACAGAGTCGATCTCTCTATCTCCTAGCTCTGAGAGCCTCACTCTAGGGACTAAGCGAGAGACTTCCATGTCCCTCATTGCTAATCTCTGTACACTCTCGACCTGATGTCTTCTCTCCCTCTCTCTCTCTCTCCCTCTCGCTCTCTCGCGCTCTCTCTCTCTCCTGTTTCAATCTGTCACTCAGTGGATCAATTTCTTTATTTCCATAGGATTGCTAATAACTTGCTAAAGAAGTTTGTAAAATTGCAATTGTGACATAAAGTGATGAGTTTTAGATTAGATAAAGAAAGAAAGCAAGCGCTGGGCTGCAGTGTGGAAGGCAGTGGGTTTGAGGAGCTCAGTGGTGAGATAAAGAAAGTGCTGGGCTGCAGTGTGGAAGGCAGTGGGTTTGAGGAGCTCAGTGGTTAGATAAAGAAAGCGCTGGGCTGCAGTGTGGAAGGCAGTGGGTTTGAGGAGCTCAGTGGTTAGATAAAGAAAGCGCTGGGCTGCAGTGTGGAAGGCAGTGGGTTTGAGGAGCTCAGTGGTTAGATAAAGAAAGCGCTGGGCTGCAGTGTGGAAGGCAGTGGGTTTGAGGAGCTCAGTGGTTAGATAAAGAAAGCGCTGGGCTGCAGTGTGGAAGGCAGTGGGTTTGAGGAGCTCAGTGGTTAGATAAAGAAAGCGCTGGGCTGCAGTGTGGAAGGCAGTGGGTTTGAGGAGCTCAGTGGTTAGATAAAGAAAGCGCTGGGCTGCAGTGTGGAAGGCAATGGGTTTGAGGAGCTCAGTGGTTAGATAAAGAAAGCGCTGGGCTGCAGTGTGGAAGGCAGTGGGTTTGAGGAGCTCAGTGGTTAGATAAAGAAAGCGCTGGGCTGCAGTGTGGAAGGCAGTGGGTTTGAGGAGCTCAGTGGTTAGATAAAGAATATTTTTCCGACCCGTTTTGAAATGCCCCGTTACCAACTCGCCACTACTCAAATACAATACTGTGTTATTTATATTACCTTCTAGTCCAGGGATGGGAATAAGACTCCCCTTCCACAGAGGTTTGATCCAGTCCTGGTTTTACTAGGAGTTTAATAAGACACACCTGAGCTTGTTACCTAGATACGCTGAGGGCTGATCAAGCTTGTAATAAAACCTGGAATGGGGGTGAAACTACTGTGCAATAGGAGTCTTATTTCCAAAAGGCAGAATTTAAATATATATTGAGACAGGCTGTGGGCAGTGCTATAGCAGTGGTATGGTTTTATTGTTACATCTAGGGCTATCATTAAAGTTTCCTGTCAATTGTTTTCTGCCATCACAGATGTTCTAGGATCTTGCCTGACCTGACTCTCGTCTCCCTGCTGCCCCGCCAGACTCTGGGACAGGATGCAGGGGCGGTCGCATTGATCCACGCCTACTTTCCCTACATACTCCAGATGCTACTAGCTACCCGATAGCAGCAAAGGTTAATTCTATACACAGTGAGGCAAGCATTGTGGCTTAGTGGTTAGAGCTGAGGGACTGGGATTGAGGGAAGCAGTGTGGCTCTAGTCTAGTGTAGAGCGAGGTCTCAGGCACCCGTGCCCCTTCCCTCCTCGTAAGACCAGATCAACCTGGGCTACTCGTCATCCTTGAGGGAGGGAGGGAAGCAGTGTGGCTCTAGTGGTTAGAGCTGAGGGGGAGGGAGGGAAGCAGTGGGTGTGGTTAGAGCTGAGGGACTGGGAGGGAGGGAAGCAGTGTGGCCTAGTCTAGTGGTTAGAGCTGAGGGACTGGGAGGGAGGGAAGCAGTGTGGCTCTAGTCTAGTGGTTAGAGCTGAGGGACTGGGAGGGAGGCAGTGTGGATCTTTAGGGTTAGAGCTGAGGGACTGGGAGGGAGGGAAGCAGTGTGGCTCTAGTCTAGTGGTAGAGCTGAGGGACTTAGAGCTGAGGAGACTGGGAGGGAGGGAAGCAGTGTGGCTCTAGTGGTTAGAGCTGAGTGGGAGGGAGGGAAGCAGTGTGGCTAGAGCTGAGGGACTGGGAGGGAGGGAAGCAGTGTGGCTCTAGTCTAGTGGTTAGAGCTGAGGGACTGGGAGGGAGGGAAGCAGTGTGGTCTAGTCTAGTGGTTAGAGCTGAGGGACTGGGAGGGAGGGAAGCAGTGTGGCTCTAGTGGTTAGAGCTGAGGGACTGGGAGGGTTTGAGCTGAGGGACTGGGAGGGAGGGAAGCAGTGTGGCTCTAGTGGTTAGAGCTGAGGGACTGGGAGGGAGGGAAGCAGTGTGGCTCTAGTCTAGTGGTTAGAGGGAAGCAGTGTGGTCTAGTCTAGTGGTTAGAGCTGAGAGACTGGGAGAGCCAATACTGTGGACTGGAGCCGACAAACTGGGAGACAGGGTAGAATAGAGGCGACAGCTGACAAAATAAAGCTCGGTTTTCTGCTTTCTCCGGACTGCAGTATTTTCCAAGCTTTGAAAATAACTCCAAAGCCTTGTGTGGGGGTGGCTCGGTCACACAGGCATGCCGGCTATATAATTCACTGGCAACAGCAGCTACAGGAGCGAGGTTCTAGCTCGAGGGTCAGGAGCAGTTGTGATCTGAAGATGTGTTGCGATCTGCTTGCGTTGTTTGCGAATGCAATTCATTAAGTTTTTCGTTAATTAATTAAGTTCAGCACGCTGAAACTCTAGATTTATATAAACATCTGTATTTTTTTTTTTTCTTGGTGTAAAAATCAGGACTTTCACATGTTAGTTAAGTTCAAATTTTGGTTAAGTAGATATAAAATAATAATAATAATAATAATAATAATAATAATAATAATAATAATAATAATAATAATAATAATAATATAAACACAGGCTTGTAGGTTTTGTAAAAGTTGTGATTGTCCAGTGACATGTGTTAAACTCTGAAAAGGGTCTGAGCAAGTCCGTGTATAGTTTCCTAATGTCTCGCTCTGAGCAGAGTTTAAAGGTCACGGCTGAAGGTCATGAGAGGATCGAGTTTCACCCTGACATCTGCCAAAAAGGAGGCTTGTGGGGTTCAGTGCCGTCCCACAGGCATGCCAGTTTAGAGACGGGGGCTCCCATCGCAAAAAACACAGCTTCACCGACAACCGAGGGCCAGGGTGAGGGAGACAGGGGGCTTTGCACATGCAAGCGATGGACAAAAATGAAACACTTAGGCAAGCATTGTAAAGCACAGAGAGGTCTGATAGAAGCATTGTAAAGCACAGAGAGGTTAGGGAAGCATTGTAAAGCACAGAGAGGTCTGGTAAAGCATAGGGAAGCATTGTAAAGCACAGAGAGGTCTGGTAAAGCATAGGGAAGCATTGTAAAGCACAGAGAGGTCTGGTAAAGCATAGGGAAGCATTGTAAAGCACAGAGAGGTCTAGTAAAGCATAGGGAACCATTGTAAAGCATAGAGAGGTCTGGTAAAGCATAGGAAAGCATTGTGAAGCACAGAGAGGTCTGGTAAAGCATAGGGAAGCATTGCAAAGCACAGAGAGGTCTGGTAAAGCATAGGGAAGCATTGTAAAGCATAGAGAGGTCTGGTAAAGCATAGGAAAGCATTGTGAAGCACAGAGAGGTCTGGTAAAGCATAGGGAAGCATTGTAGAAATATCCTCGTGCAAATGGGACTTTGTGATTCAATTCCTGCAAAGTTCAAACCCAATCGAATCAAACGATTTCTCTAAACCATTAGGAAAGGACAACTTGATCGTTACAATCGCAGGTAGAAAGTTGCAATGATGTTTTTTTCATGTTTCAAGAACATAAGAATTTACGAACGAGAGGAGTCCGTTCAGCCCGCCAGAGCTCGTCCGGATCTCAGAACTTTGTCAAGTCGGGTCTTAAAGGACCCCAGTGATTCTGCATCAGCAACAAGACTAGGTAACCCATTCCATCCCCTCACCACTCTCTGTGTGAAGAAGAGTCTCCTTCAACAACATGACTAGGTAACCCATTCCATCCCCTCACCACTCTCTGTGTGAAGAAGAGTCTCCTTCAACAACATGACTAGGTAACCCATTCCATCCCCTCACCACTCTCTGTGTGAAGAAGAGTCTCCTTCAGCAACATGACTAGGTAACCCATTCCATCCCCTCACCACTCTCTGTGTGAAGAAGAGTCTCCTTCAGCAACATGACTAGGTAACCCATTCCATCCCCTCACCACTCTCTGTGTGAAGAAGAGTCTCCTTCAGCAACATGACTAGGTAACCCATTCCATCCCCTCACCACTCTCTGTGTGAAGAAGAGTCTCCTTCAGCAACATGACTAGGTAACCCATTCCATCCCCTCACCACTCTCTGTGTGAAGAAGAGTCTCCTTCAGCAACATGACTAGGTAACCCATTCCATCCCCTCACCACTCTCTGTGTGAAGAAGAGTCTCCTTCAGCAACATGACTAGGTAACCCATTCCATCCCCTCCCCACTCTCTGTGTGAAGAAGAGTCTCCTTCAGCAACATGACTAGGTAACCCATTCCATCCCCTCACCACTCTCTGTGTGAAGAAGAGTCTCCTTCAACAACATGACTAGGTAACCCATTCCATCCCCTCACCACTCTCTGTGTGAAGAAGAGTCTCCTTCAGCAACATGACTAGGTAACCCATTCCATCCCCTCACCACTCTCTGTGTGAAGAAGAGTCTCCTTCAGCAACAGCATGACTAGGTAACCCATTCCATCCCCTCCCCACTCTCTGTGTGAAGAAGAGTCTCCTTCAACAACATGACTAGGTAACCCATTCCATCCCCTCACCACTCTCTGTGTGAAGAAGAGTCTCCTTCAGCAACATGACTAGGTAACCCATTCCATCCCCTCACCACTCTCTGTGTGAAGAAGAGTCTCCTTCAGCAACATGACTAGGTAACCCATTCCATCCCCTCACCACTCTCTGTGTGAAGAAGAGTCTCCTTCAGCAACATGACTAGGTAACCCATTCCATCCCCTCACCACTCTCTGTGTGAAGAAGAGTCTCCTTCAGCAACATGACTAGGTAACCCATTCCATCCCCTCCCCACTCTCTGTGTGAAGAACAGTCTCCTTCACTTCACTTTCCACACTGCATGTCCTCTGGTCCTCGTTTCTGTGCTGCGCTGACAGCAACAGTTGACTATGTGAACTCTTTTTAAGATTTTAAAGACGTCAAATCAGGTCCTCGCTAATTCTTCGTTGTTCCAAGCTTGTTGCAAAGTCTACACCATGAAAATAACTAAAACAGACATAATTATATTTCCTTCACACAGTAACTTATATATATTGTCACTATTTCTTATTTTGCTTGGGTGTGGATGTATTATTTTTTTTTTTTTAATTAAAAAGTTAGTTTCCATCCACGATCTTGGTTTTAACGCTGATAACTGTGTTAGTCTGCCATCTTGTGGACTACACATTACACCCTGATCCTATTTTATAGAAGAAACACAAGTTATCTTAAATAAATGCCAACTCACATTTAAGGGGCAAATATATAAATTCAGCAGAGAAAAACGAACTTATTTATTTCCACCGGCATTAGTCTGGCACAGCTTTTAACCTGAACACAAACCTGAAGGTTACTTTAAACTAGGAATGGGCTGCTTTTAATCTTTTTTTTCCCCGTGTGGTTCAGTTTTGCGTAACCAATGGGAAAGATTTCTCGGGGCGCTCCTGACTAAGCGGGTCGGGTCCAGTACCCAAAATCCTGGACCTCCTCTGTGTCCCAAGGCAGTGGAGAGTCACCCGTACCGAACCGAGCCCTCACGGGTCGGAAACGCCAGTGGGTAAAGGGTTATAACTTGACAGTAGCTGAGGCTAGCAGGCGTACGGTGAACTAATGTCGTTTTTACTTCATTTTCCTGACTGGTGCCTGCACTGTGTTTTATAACCCCTAAGGTACGCAACGGCTGTTTTTGTCTACGTGTGTTACAGCGCAGACAGGATTTGTGTGTTAAACGCCGCGTTTTGTGTTTTTTTTTTTTTTTTTTTTTGTTGAAGTCTGGCTGTTTTCAGCTTGAGTTGTAATTTTTCAACTGTTTCTCCTTCTTCATAAACTGCATTGACCGGCCGGCTTCGCTCGCAGCTCCCTTTATAGCCCCGCTCCGTCAAAAACTACTCCAGGAAACTTAAAAAAAAATAAAAAATAATATAATATTGTAAGAACATGAGATATAATATTTGTCTTATAAACATATTATGGGAAAATGCAATCAACAGGCGTTTCATTCAGTTGTTTTTATTGGGGCAACACGCGTAAAGCAAGACACATGAATTAAAGACAGTTTGTCTGGTCAGAGAATTATTTTTTTTTTTTTTGGGGGGGGGGGGTAAAATGAAAAACGAAAAACGAATATGCAGGGGTAGGAAAGGGCTAGCCTTGTTCGTTTTATTTGAAGCGGGGCAATCCTTTATTCAGAGACACCAAAGCTCCTTTCACACTGGCATCCTCTACCGGGGTGGGGACCCGGTGCCATGCAGGTCAGCTATGTGATTTCACAAGCAGAAGCAGCTTGCTAGTGACGCTTCCAGTGTGACTGCCAGTGTGAAAGGGTCTCTAGATATATCGGGCTGGGCAATTGAACAACAAGTGTGGTTATTCAGCTGTGTTTACTTGATGGCTCTCATAGGTTGATAAGAGTAGACTGATAAATCCAGCACAGAACAATCACGAGAGAACTATGAAACCTGTGTGGTGCAGTGGTTGAAGTCCAGAAGGTCCTGGATTCAAATCCTACCTTTGCCACTGACTGTGTGTGACCCTGAGGGAGTCGCTTGTGCTCTGCGGACGAGATTGTTAAATCAACGCCCTATTGGAAGTGACTTTGCATATAATGCGCAGTTCCCAGTTTAACAGTGGAAGTCCTAAGAGCAATTGTAACTAACACGATAGTATCATTAAATGCCCCACGCATTCACCTTTGTTCATTATGTAGGTCTCACAGAAATGTGCAGTGTTGACAGAAACGCATAGAGGTCTTTTAATTTCAGAATTTGATATTTGGTACTCCTCAGGGTTAAAGAAATTGTTTGCAAGCCGTGGTTTTAGACACCCTGGGTCACGCGGAGAGTGATATTTCCCCAACCCCCATTCATTGCCGGTCATTCAACCAATCCAGTCCTTTCCCCTGTTGACTGACATGCTTTGGGCCAGCACCGTGACCCAGAAGACAGGGCTGAGCTGACCCAGAAAGCACAAACCCAAGGATAAGGCACACAAACAGAGAGCTTCCTTTTAATTTAAAGTAATGCCAGTCATCATGTTTTTTAAAATGTCAAATGCATGTAGTTTTGTAGTTTTCCATCTACTAAAAGAAAAACTGATAGCATTTCGAAATCTGTCATGAAATACTACTGTGCTACGATTATGGGTTCTGCTAGACTTTTTTTTTTCATGATGTTAAGTAAAACATCTAAATTATGTTCATATATATTAATTATGTCTCAATCCTAAAATTCAAGGTGATGCAAAACTTTTTTTTTCTGTAGCTGTATAGATACTGCTGTCATTATTTGGTTGCCTGGTCCCCTGTGGGTTATGCACACATGGTGATGTACTGGGGATCCATGTTCCCGAAATAGGAGCGCTCCCACTCGCTCATGAGGTCAAAGTGCAGGTGTTGGTTACAGAAGTTGCACACGGTCTCCGATGGGGGGCTCAGCGGGAACCCCATTTCCTCCCAGACTTCAACCAGACTTTCTGCAAGACAAAATATAAGAACAGGTTACGAGCACCGTGGAAAACCAGTGTGCAAAACCCATCTCGTTCCCAGTATCAAACTGGGACCGGGTCAATCGACACAGCTGTGGCCAAACATTTTCCATTGCCTAGAATTTGGGGATTGAGTCATGCTGATAATGAAAACTACATGCACATAATGTAGATCTTTTATTTAACATAAAAAGGTCTAGCAGAAGCAGTACAGTATTTCGTGTTAAATTTTCATATGTTCAGGTTTAAAATCGGCTTTATGAAGCCGAATTGGTTAATTAAATACGATGATGCAAAACGTGTCCATAGTTCTATATATATATATGAAAGGCACTATATAATGTTTATATAGCACCTTTCATAGCGGACCACCTTTACAAAGCGCTTTACAAGATACAAGACTAGGGTGTGTGAGAGGTGCATCAGCTTCAGAGTCGCTTACAACAACGTCTCCACCCAAAAACGCAGCACAAGGAGGTTCAGTGACTCGCTCGGGGTCTCACACAGCGAGTCAGTGGCTGAGCTGGGATTTGAACCCAGGACTTGCTGATAACAAGCCCTTTGCTTTAACCACTGGACCACAACGCCTCCTTTCTGCAATCTCAGAGTTAATTAGGGAACCGGCATGGAGAGAGGGAGTTCTGTCAGCCTGCAAACCTAACTGGGGCTGACAGACAGACAGACAAACAGTGCCGATTGAAACGGATTTCCTATCTGCTTCTAACGGAGACGAACAAGCCTGATTTTAAAGTCAGTCTCAGTGGCGGATGGAAACGTTGCTTACTGAACGAAGTGCAAATACAGATGTATTATCCCCATGACATAAAAAGAGCATCTCCATGAGAAAGCCCCGCCCACTCACCCACAAAGTATTCCATCATTGGTGGGGTGTGGTGGGGGGAGGGGGCTAGGCGCAGTAGCTCCTCCCCTCGGGGCACGGTCGGGTAGTTGATGGCCTGCACGTAGATGCCGTGCTTCTCCAGGAGAAGATCGCAGATCTGAGAGTTCTTCTCTGCGTTGCCCACCTGCCAGACAGACACACGGACACAATTCAGTTCACAAAGGCTCTGGCAAATATTCACGCAGCTAATGAGAATATGATATTATTATTATTATTATTATTATTATTATTATTATTATTTTAGCAGATGTCTTTATCCAAGATGATTTAGGGGTGTTAGTGGGCAATACAAGAGTATAGTCCAAAAACAATATTTATTTAAATATTTATTTAGTTAAAACTATTTGCATCTACAATGATATGGCAGTAGGGCAAGGATAGGGCGTCAGGCGAGGAATTTATACATTTATAATGGCTCTGTTTCTGGCTGTGCAGCGTACAATTTGAATGAAAGACTTTCGACACGCTGGGGCCCGCTTGAAGGGGGGCGCTCGGCTCTGCTCTTACCCGGATAGGGATGATGTGACTGGGGCAGTTGATGACAGGCAGCCCCGCATCCAGGAGTAGCTGCCTCATGTGCTTGACATTCCTCTGGTGAGCTCTCCTCAGGGCCTGTCCCTCTGCGCTCTTCAGCACCCGGACTGACTCCAGGGCCCCGGCGAGGGCCATGGGAGGCAGGGAGGTGGTGAAGATGAAGCCGGCGGCGAAGGAGCGCACTGTGTCCACCAGAGCGGCGGTACTAGCAATGTAACCCCCCACGCAACCGAACGCCTTGCCTGCGGGAGACACGCACAGTTCCTTAACCCTGACAACACGTGACGGTTTTGCATCGAATAGATGCCACTGCTGTACCTCTCTCAGACAGAGACTGCTGATTGCGTTGAATTGTGTGCTGGCGTTTGCTTTGTGGTCTATTCACTTGAGGGCTCAGTGCCTCTGACCTACACCTGTGGCCAAAAGTGTTGCATCGCCCTATAGAACTGACTTGTTTCATTAAGTCATTAAGCTTTGGAGTTTTTCTACATATTTAATGAAAAACTGACACAATAAAAAAAAATGTGACATTTCAAAATCTAACATGTTTTTTTTTTTTCTTCCTTCCTCAGTCCTAAAATTGGAGATGGTGCAAAATTTTTGGCTACAGCTCTAGAGATGTCGTTCACAGTGGTGGGCGTGGTGAAACCAGGGCGTCAAAAGGCCAGTGGAGATAAGGACCAGAGCAAGAGCATTCCCTGAAACGGGTCAGCTGGTTCTTTTAGATACCGAGAGTGACGCTTAGGTACCAAGACAACCTGTTTTCTATTTATTAGTATTGATTCATTGCCGAATTGCAAGACATATCGCTTCAAAATAGTGGTGTGTATCGTTTGCATGTATGAATTCACAGATAGCAATTCAAATAGACAATTAACCACATGTCAGTACTTACATGTACCACTGTAGACTGTATCCATTGCTGAAATTGTTATTAAATATTTATTTATGACTGGAGACTTTAGTTAAGGGTTAATGGCACAGTGGATCAGTATATATATATTGAAATTGAAATGTCACATTTTTCAATTTGTCAGTTTTGCACTTAGTCTATGCAGAACTCCAAAGCGCTGGCGTGCAGTTCAGCATGTTAACGTAACACTATTCAGCAGGTTTTCAGCAAAACGAACTCTACCGGGTTGTGCAAAGCCCTTTGTCCGCCGCTGTCGCGGTGGAAGACGCGCGACACACCAAGTCCTACCGAGGGTTCCGGAGACAATGTCAATCTTGTGCATGACGGCGTCTCTCTCTCCCACGCCTGCTCCTCGAGCGCCGTACAGCCCCACTGCGTGAACCTCGTCCACGAAGGTCAGGGCGCCATGGCGATGGGACACGTCACACAGCTCCACTAAGGGGCAGATAGCACCTGGAGACGCAAACATCGAGGAGCAATTTTATTTCGGAGACCCAATCTTGGGCTGTAAAACGAAGGACAGACGAGACAGCTCAGGGAATGTACATTTTGCTCGATTTCCCCTTGACAAACCTAATCACTAAAGTTACACAGAAAACCGTGCCATGGATTACAGCCATCATCTTTTAATATCAATGGGACAGAGCAGAACGGGAGACGATAAGCAGAGGCGACTTCGCCAGGAGGGAACTTAAAAAAGTCTGTTCGCTGCTGTGCGTTTTTTTTTTTTTTTCTGTAGATTTTTGATGACCCTCGTTGGTTGGACTCACCGTCCATAGAGTGCACCGTCTCGAACGCCACGATCTTGGGAGTCTTGGGGTCAGACTTCCTCAGCAGCTCCTCCAGGTGTCCCGCGTCGTTGTGCCGGAAGATGTGTCTCGGAACGCCGCTGTTGCGGATTCCCTGGATCATAGAGGCATGGTTCCCAGCATCCGAGTAGATCTCACAGCCTGGGGGGAATAAAATCAGAGGGCTTGCCGTTTAGTCATCAGGACTGTTTGGCTCAAAGCTAAAAAAAGGTTGTTTGTGTTCCTGCTGCAGGAACAAAGGCACTTTTACTGTACTTCAAAATTACATTTAATATCTAAGGTGTTTATGCAACCAGACCCATCTTTCTGTCTGTCTGTCTGTCTGTCTGTCTGTCTGTCTATCTGTATGTATGTGTCTGTCTGTAGGTCTGTCTGTTTGTCTGTCTGTCTATATGTGTGTCTGTCTCTCTGTTTGTCTATCTGTCTGTCTGTATGTGTCTGTCTGTCTGTATGTGTCTGTCTGTCTGTCTATCTGTCTTTCTGCTCCACCCAGCCCCTTTCTTCCTGCATGTTCCCCCTCGCTCTTACCTGGAAGCATCTTGGCCAGAGTGAAAAGGGTGGAATCGTTTGCCACGAAGCAGGAGGAGAAGACCAGGGCAGCATCCTTGTAGTGGAGGCTGGCTAATTCCTGCTCCAGATCCACGTGGAATTTACTGGTGCCGGAAATATTCCTGGTGCCCCCAGCGCCCGCGCCGTACTGATTCAGGGCATCTCTGCAGGGGCAGAAGGAGTGTGGGTTACGGTCACATGCCTGTCACGCTCCTGATAGCTCTTTTGGAACGAAGAACTTGACTTCCGTCATCAATTTTCAATTCCAATTACAATCAACTCCCAAATACTGGAATATTCCGGCTTCGTGATTAACCCTGAGGATTAAACCTTTAAAATGAAAACAGCTACTTTGTTTATGTAGCTAGATTCCTGTCCGGCAGCACACAGTGTTCTGCATGTGAAAAACTCTGGCTTGTGAGGCTAGATTTAAAAATGTGGTGCAAAAGTGCGCCACACTTGGAGAACGCCCATTTAGCTTCATGGCTCCGACTCTCTGGAACTCTCTCCCAGCTTTGGTGCGTGATGCTCCCACTGTCGCTCGCTTTAAATCAACTCTTCAGACCCACCTGTTTTCTCTTGCTCTCCATGATCTTTAAGCCTGATATCTGCTACTAGCTGCTGTGTTGCTGCTGCTGTCCTGTATTCTGCTCTTTCCACTGTATTTAATGCACTATTTCATGTATTCTGCTGCTATCCTGTATTCTGCTCTTTCCATTGTATTTAATGCACTATTTCATGTATTATGCTGCTATCATGTATTCTGCACTTTCCACTGTATTTAATGCACTATTTCATGTATTATGCTGCTATCCTGTATTCTGCTCTTTCCACTGTATTTAATGCACTATTTCATGTATTATGCTGCTATCCTGTATTCTGCTCTTTCCACTGTATTTAATGCACTATTTCATGTATTATGCTGCTATCCTGTATTCTGCTCTTTCCACTGTATTTAATGCACTATTTCATGTATTCTGCTGCTATCCTGTATTCTGCTCTTTCCACTGTATTTAATGCACTATTTCATGTATTATGCTGCTGCTCTTTCCACTGTATTTAATGCACTATTTCATGTATTCTGCTATCTTGTATTCTGCTCTTTCCACTGTATTTAATGCACTATTTCATGTATTATGCTGCTATCCTGTATTCTGCTCTTTCCACTGTATTTAATGCACTATTTCATGTATTCTGCTGCTATCCTGTATTCTGCTCTTTCCACTGTATTTAATGCACTATTTCATGTATTATCCTGCTGCTCTTTCCACTGTATTTAATGCACTATTTCATGTATTCTGCTGCTATCCTGTATTCTGCTCTTTCCACTGTATTTAATGCACTATTTCATGTATTATGCTGCTATCATGTATTCTGCTCTTTCCATTGTATTTAATGCACTATTTCATGTATTCTGCTGCTATCCTGTATTCTGCTCTTTCCACTGTATTTAATGCTGCTATTTCATGTATTTAATGCACTATTTCATGTATTTTGCTATCCTGTATTCTGCTCTTTCCACTGTATTTAATGCACTATTTCATGTATTCTGCTGCTATCCTGTATTCTGCTCTTTCCACTGTATTTAATGCACTATTTCATGTATTCTGCTGCTATCCTGTATTCTGCTCTTTCCACTGTATTTAATGCACTATTTCATGTATTCTGCTGCTATCCTGTATTCTGCTCTTTCCACTGTATTTAATGCACTATTTCATGTATTATGCTGCTATCATGTATTCTGCTCTTTCCACTGTATTTAATGCACTATTTCATGTATTATGCTGCTATCCTGTATTCTGCTCTTTCCACTGAAATGCACTATTTCATGTATTAAAAATCTTGTAAAGCACTTTGTGATGGTGCTCCGCTATGAAAGACGCTATATAAAAATAAAGACTGATTGATTGAAGGTGGACAGACACCCACCGAATGGCATGCAGGACCCGGGGGTGGCGACTCATGCCAAGGTAGTCGTTGCTGCACCAGACGGATACGGGCTTGGCTTGGCCAGTGGGCTGCGAGTAATCTTCGGCGAAGGGGAAGGCGTCCGCGCAGCGGTTCACCGTCTTGAACACGCGGTAGGTGTGGTCCTGCTTCTTCGCGATGATCTTCGAGTCGAAGAAAGCGTCATAATCGAAATGGGGCTGGTCTGCAGGAAGAAAAAACCTGGATGAGCCATCAAGCAACTGAGCGCTTGAAAGGAAAACTGGAAGACTCTGGGACCAGGGCTTGGAGACCCCCTGACCTAACGAAAGGGAAACCCCTTGGAATATTGGCACTACCTGCGCCCATGTTGTCTTGGATGCGGTGGGTGACAGGGGTCGGGGAGGGGGTGAGTCCCTGCATGGTGTTCATCACGCCTCTCCTCAGATCCCTCAGGATAGTGCTCTCGCCCCCTAGTGGCAGGCTGCACACCACATCCTCCTGGACCTCGGCACTGGCCTGGACCGCGCTGATCTCCTTCTCAACGAAGGGACACTGGGAGGACATGGTCACTGCGGTCTGGGTGGCAGCCTGAGAGAGTGACCACAGGGGAGTGGTCTTCAATACAGCGGAGCCTGCAGGGGGGAAATCCAAACTTATAGCTAGAGTTACATAGTTATAGGAGGCTGTGTGGTCCAGTGGTTAAAGAAACAGGCTTGTAACCAGGAGGTTCAAATCCCCCAAAAACACTCTGCAGCTGATGCATGGTTCACACACCCTAGTCTCGTATCTTGTAAAGCGCTTTGTGATGGTGGTCCACTGTGAAAGGCGCTGTATAAAAATAAAGATTATTATTATTATTATTATTATTATTATTATTATTATTATTATATTATTATTATTATTATTATTATAGCCAACAGCATGAGCAGAGCCTTCTCTAAGCACTTATTTTTTATTTTTTTTGCTGATATCTGATTGTGAAACTCTACCGCTACTAGCAGTCTTGTGCAAATGCATTAGAATGCCCTTCTTACCGGCCGGGGTTGTCTCCAGTGCCCTCTGTTGCTGGGCGGCGGTAGTGACCAGGCCCCGGGTCAGCATCACCGGGCAGCGGTCAGCGAGGCTGAAGAGCGAGCGTCCGGCTCTCTTGAGGAAGGGTTTGGACGCGCTGGTCAGGAACGGACAGCGATGAAAGAAAGACGCCATTGGACCAAGCCGTTTTTCCACACTGCCAAGAGAAGAATGAGGCAAACAGAGCACAAGTTAAGGAGGTCGCAGGGCATTGGTGAGAGCATACTTACAATACTGGGTGTGAATTTCCTTACCCCCCCCCCCCCCCCCCCCCAGTGAGTCTTTCTTACATGGTAGTAAATGCTTTCAATTTGTCACCCAAACTCTATAGAGAAAGTCTGCACAGAATAGATGATCTGGGTGCGTCCCAACACATCCTGCATTAGCCGGGCGTCGCCGATAAACACGGCGCTTATCCGAGGCTCCCAGGCAACCCTGCCGCTGTCCACCCCGCCAGGTTCTGAAGCATGGGGGCGATCGATAAGGGCGATTCAGGCGGAGCGACTGGTTATCAGTTTACGAGTTTCAGAGAAAGCAGTCGCGATGTTAGGTGTGTTTTTTTTTTTTTTTTTAAATTGGTTTGAGACATGTTTTATCTGTTTATTTTGTCACTAATTATGAATCAATTATTTTAATTTTCCACCTTAAAATAACAATGAAATGCATGCAGGTATGATGCTATATTCATTCTTGTTCAATACAATACTTACACTTCAAAAATAAGAGAGAGAGAAAGAGAGAGGGAAAGAGGGAGAGAGAGAGAGAGAGAGGAGAGAGATTTTGCTTAACTTTGGGAAAAATAACCTTAAATGCACATTTGTAGAATTTGGCAGATTCGAATATAGAATCTCGGTTTTATAACATTTCTTGGTGACTTGGAACACGCTTTGGAAGATAATTTCTATTTTTCCCTTTTTTAAAAAAAAACAAAAAACAACATCAACAAAAAATAAACAACCGAACCCCCTTCTCCCAGTGAGAATTGTCGTCTGTACTGTATTTCGGAGGTGATTTTGAACCTGGCTTCTCAATCTAAACTCCAATAGACCATCAAATAATTATCTTTATTCATATAATCTACTAGACTATAGAAATAAAGATGCAAAGGTCAGAAGAGTCCCATTAGTAATGACGTACTCTAAACTTTTGCTCAATATTTCTAAGATAGTTTGGAAACTAAATTTTTTTTTTAAAAAAGTGTTTCTTAAGGCCCCAGTTGTAGCATTTAAAAGAGAAGCTAATTTAGGTGATATTTTAGTTTAGTCTAAAATTAGATAATGCGACATCTAGAAGAATAAAAGAAAGTAAATGGATAAATAGACTGAACACGATTATGCCAGCGGGACTCAACCGAAAAGAATGAACTAATTAACTACAACAAATATATAAAAGTTAAAAATAATTAAATAAACAAAATTAATTCAAAAGTTGTGCACGCTGCTGCGCTGGGGAGACCATATCAAGGCTGATCCTCAGAGCCAGCATTGCATGAGAATAGAAATATAGGTTTATATAAAATAATGTTAATTAGAATTAATATAGATTTAAAGATATAAGTAAAAGTGATGTCACATATAGAACACCATTACATCATGTAAGAATAAATCATGGATTTGAATATAAACAATAACAAGTAGTTGTCATGCCGTCAAACACCTATAAATACATATAAAAAACACAGGCTCCCTTGAGAAAGATATGTACAACATATCAAAACGTTGGGCAGCTGGCTCTTTGAGCTAATATATATATATATATATATATATATATATATATATATATATGTGTGTGTGTGTGTGTGTGTGTGTGTGTGTGTGTGTGTGTGTGTGTGTGTGTGTGTGTATATATATATATATATATATATATATATATATATATATATATATATATATATATATATATATATATATTCTGAATAATTTGAATACAGCATCTTACCTGTTGACCTGCACTGAGGACGAACGTAAAAAACAGCAACTATCTCTGCAGGATCTTTGGGGATATAGCTGTAGCTGTCACGTGGGTCATCTCCAACCTCATTGGCCCAAAGTTTGTCTCCAAAGAGGTGTCACAGTTATTCCAGAAAGAACTCTTCACGTCTCTGCGCCGTGCGCAATAGACATAGAACTTCATTAATAGTTCAATTTTTTTTTTTTTTTTTTTTTTTACATTTATCATAACTGCAAAAAAGTCACATAAGAAGTTTTTAAATAAGGTGTATTTAAATTTTCTAGTGCCATAGATGAATAATTAGACCGCAGCTAATCTATCAGGTTTTAGGAAACACAATTATAAACGCATTCCGTTTTTATAGTCGTAATAATAATAATAATAATAATAATGCAAAATATTTTTAAGCATATATAAAGCGCAAACAGAATGTAATACATGCACTGTACATTTTGACTAAATTAACATTTTGTCACCGATAAGGGAAAATGTGCAAAGGCGCCATCTGGTGTACATTGATGGAATTGCACGGCGCTGAAATCAGTCGAGTTGGACAGAACTCTCACACAAGCACTGAAGTTGAAGAATTACGTCACCCCTGCGCATCTGGTCGCAAAAAAGCACGTTGCGATGTAATTGTTTGATCTGTGTGTGTGTGTGTGTGTGTGTGTGTGTGTGTGTGTGTGTGTGTGTGTGTGTGTGTGTGTGTGTGTGTTTTACACGTGTAAAATGCATGGATTACAATTAGCGTCTGATGTCATTTCTGCGTTTGTGCGTGAAGGCGCTTTGACTGAGATTAGCATACTCTTCAAATCAATTTGCCTGCCATAGATGTACATAACACAGGCTAGATCAGCCCAACCCTTAGAAGCGCGTCCAGTAATCTGCCACTTGGAAACTGCTGGTAATACACAAGCCGTGCACCAGATGGCGCTGCCGTGTACCGCTATAAAGATTGGCTGATCTCGCCTATGAAATATGTATAATATATTCTATACTTTATTTTTTTTTAAATTTATTTAGAAATCTGGTTTAATAAAAATTCAATGTCATTTTATTCTGGTTAATGAAAAAAAATCAAATGCAAGTTTGTGTTTTCATATTTTTAATTTATCTTTAAAGCATGATTTATGGTGCCTGAATATATCAATATATTTCAATTATACACACACACACACACACACACACACACACACAGGGTACACCTCTCTTCTGGGATTCTTGGGACGAGCTTGGTGATTTTCGGGGGTTGGGGGAGTATGATAAACACAACGATGAGGGTTCTCGCGTCTGCTTCAGCGCAGTGACGCACGGAGGGGTAGCTCTGACAGAAGCACTCTGATAGAGCGCGGCTGAGTTATAGGCCAGGTGTTTCTGAGTGGAGTTTGGGGCTCCCCAGAGGATATCTCTGTAGGAATCGGCGCAAAACACACCGGAGATCCGAATCCTGATGCGGGAGCTTCGTGCGCCTGAAGGCGTTGACGAGAGACACTGCAACCTCGCAGTTTTCAATCAGATTTACTCAAGCCGCTGTCCTCCAGCGCTAGTTGACCGTCCAGTTTGTGTGGTTAGTTTACCGTGTTTTTTTTTTGTTTTTTTTAATATGCTTTACCAGACCTCTCTGTGCTTTACAATGCTTCCAAATGCTTTACCAGACCTCTCTGTGCTTTACAATGCTTCTCTATGCTTTACCAGACCTCTCTGTGCTTTACAATGCTTCCCTATGCTTTACCAGACCTCTCTGTGCTTTACAATGCTTCCCTATGCTTTACCAGACCTCTCTGTGCTTTACAATGCTTCCCTGTGCTTTACCAGACCTCTCTGTGCTTTACAATGCTTCCCTGTGCTTTACCAGACCTCTCTGTGCTTTACAATGCTTCCCTGTGCTTTACCAGACCTCTCTGTGCTTTACAATGCTTCCCTGTGCTTTACCAGGCCTCTCTGTGCTTTACAATGCTTCTCTGTGCTTTACCAGACCTCTCTGTGCTTTACAATGCTTCCCTGTGCTTTACCAGACCTCTCTGTGCTTTACAATGCTTCCCTATGCTTTACCATGTTTTCACTGTGCTTTACAATGTTTGCCTATGCCTTACAATGCTTCCACTGTGCTGTTTTACACTTTGCTGTGCTTTTACTACGAGGAACTTATTATGAAACTAAACCTTAAAGCTGCTGTTTGCCAGTATGAAGCACAGTTAGTTAAAAAAATGTATTGGTTTATGCGCACACCACATGGAGATCCAAAACATTGCTATCGCTAGAATTCCCTATAAAGAAAAAGAAACACATTCTTGGTCAGGTCAGATTTGAATAAGGACTCATTGATTGGTTGCGTGGGTAATTATGATCAAGACTTTTCTTTGCAAATGTTTGGCTCACTTACCTCTACGCCTTGTCTTAATTTCTGTCAGCAGCACGGCAGTGATCATTGCAATCAGACCACAGACACGAAATCCAGTGTAAATCCAGGAGAATATGTAACTGGAGAGATCTGGGAGAAGACCGGGGGGGTCTATATCATGATTTGCAGATAATGACATCTGAGCAAAACAGTGCAAGAGAGCGTTTACAATGTCACGATTTAAAATCGTGACTTTGTTTGTTAAGAAGATTCCAAAACATAGCCTTATATAGTGCAACCAATCAGGTGTCGCGAACAATAACTTGAATATTTAGATCATATCATACCTTATTAGCTTACCGTGTACAGGTATACTGACAGGTTCAGACTGTTCTGTAAACACCCATGCGCTCGGTGACTGTGTGTAATAGCTGCATGAGTACTCCCCCTGCTGTCCGTGTGTTGTACTGAGGGTGAAGCTGAAGGCGCAGGTCTGGTCTCCTCTGGGTACGCGCTGCTCCAGCACAACCTCCCGGTCCCGGTAAAGAACAAACGAGCCAGGGCTCTGATGCGCGCTGCTGAGGCCGCAATGCAGCGTCGCGTCCCCTCCTCTCACAGACAGCACGGGAGCAGCTGGGAGAGGGACACCACGCAGAGGTTTTAGTTTATAATAATCTCAGCAGTAGACAGTCGAAGTGGAGTCAAACCCTCTCAAGCGTGGAGCAAACAAAAAATAAACTCCAATAATGAAAACAGAAATAGCTCAAAGTTACCTATTATTGTGACTTGCTGGATGACGCTGGAATCTGAGGATTGTCCTTTTTTGCGGACCTTGCACTGGTAGTTCCCGCTACCGTTTCTCTCGCTTTTGATGTAAAATGTGTCGTTGTTACCCTTATCCACTCTCTCTTTATTTTTAAGCAGGATAAATGTGTTTTTGTTGTGCCCTTCACCCGGCCACACACACTGGAGAGACAGTTCACCTGATTTCACAAGACTCACTGCGAGGTGAGGTTTCTTTGAGGAATCTGGAAAAAGAAAGACGAATTCATGTTTATATCTCAAACCAAGATGTTGGCAAACCTACTAACAATATACACAAACACAACAACAAGTAAAGATTATATCGGCTTCAACCTCTGACATCGAGTTAACCTCTTCAAATCTTCCTTTTTCATATACTGCTGTATTGGAAAGTGTACAGCACAGCGCAATTATCAGCTATTTGAATACATGATTACATGGACTTGGCAAATTCATTTAAAGAATGTATTTTAATTTGTGAGTGTTTACAGTATTTGTGTCGACTCAAATACAAAAGGTTTACCATTACCTGAACAAACAACTCCAGCATGATCCTCGGGGCGGCAGCTATCTCCTTCGAGAGGAAGAGTCAGGCATTGATCGAGAAAGGACTCGGAGCCTGTGCATGTTGTATTGTACACCCAGACAGGAAAATCCCCTTCTCCACTCTTTGCTAGTACTGGAGCAGATTCAGCTTTACCACAGCCCAGCTCTCTGCACACAAACTGGGCACCGCTCATGGTCCAGCCATCACCGCACAACGCCCCCAACTGGCCGTCACGATAAACCTTGACTTCCCCAGAGCAGAACCTGGTCACATTGGCCCGAATGACGCTTGAGCTGTCTGAGGTTAAACGCGGGATATTAATCACCGTTTCACAATTCACTTGCAACATGTCTTCACCATAAAGCGTTACAACCCGGCTCTCATATCACGAGTAAAACGAGATTGTTCAGTTGTCCCAGCTAAGCTCTGGGCACACAGTCCAAACCCAATCACAAAACAGGCACCGCTCAATTCTGCACAGTGATGCCGGGTTCTGCTTCAGAGAGCCCCAGGACTGAATGAGTAGATGAAACACGATGACAAAACACGAGAAAGACGAACTTATCGTGTAAAACAACCTAGAGTGTAAGTTGCTTCAAATGTTATCCCTTCATCTTTATTTCTTTATTTCTTTATGTTGTCTTGCAGTTGCGTGGTATTAACCAGGCACAAGTTGATGGGCGATGAAATGCTGAGATACTGAAGGCAATGAAACGGTTCCAGCAGCGCAGGGCAGATCGATAGATTTTACTGTCCCAAAGAATTAGCTGCACTATCATATATATATATATATATATATAAATATATATATATATATATATATATATATATATATATATATATATATAATATATTCCATAATACTCCAAAAACACAATTTACAATTTACACTTTTCAACATAATTAAATTAAATTAAAGACTCACCGATAGCCGGCAGCGAGACAAGAGTCCAAATTATAAGCAGCGATCTCATTATCGGGCTGATGCGAAAAAGTTACATCAAAATCACGAATTGCGCGTCAAATTATTTTCGGACAGAAAAGTTCTGGTCTTGGTCTCGACGTTTGAGAAATATATGTATATATATATATATGTATCTGTTCAGAGGAGGAAGTGACGCTTAGAGTTTTGCGGTGGTCAAAATGGGCAATATGGAACTAAGCGAGAATGAGAAGGGAAGTGAGAGAAGACTTTTCCACGACAATAATTCAAAGTATTTCGTTGGTGCCTCTGGACACTTATCGAATTATTTTGGTCTTTATGAGCGCCAAGTGAAAACAAATAAAAAATTAAAAAAAAAAAAAAAAAAGCATAAATATTTTTTTTTTCTTTTGTTTTGATTTCGGATTTAACTTAAATCACACAAACAAAAACACAGTTAACAGTTTTAAAAGCGTACTTTCAAATATGATTTATAAATATTGAAAACGCGTATCACAGATTCGACATTTAAAGTCAATATGTCAATAAAATCTGGGAAAAAAAATGTTTCAGTAATTCAAAATAAACTTCAGGACTCAACATTTTTCCGACACGTTAAATCTGGGAATCGAACAAATAAATCCGTGAAAAACAATAGATAAATAATATGAGGAATTCAATGTTTTATTTTGCTATATATATATGTGTGTGTGTGTGTGTGTGTATCTATATATCTTATCTCTAGTAGATATATACATATATATGTTCACACACATCATATTATGTGTGTGTGTGTGTGTGTGTGTGTGTGTGTGTATCTATCTATCGCTCTCTCTCTATATATATATGTGTGTGTGTGTGTGTATCTATCTATCGCTCTCTCTCTCTCTCTCTCTCTCTCCTCTCTCCTCTCGTGCAGATATATTATCTATATATATCTGGTTGCTTGTGAGGACTATCACACACATAATATAGTGGGAGATTCGACATATACACACACACAAAAATATAGATAGATACAGATAGTCTAGCGCTAGATCCTAATATCAGCGACACATGTTCATATCTATCTATCTATCTATCTATCTATCTATCTCTATATATTAGACTAACACACTGCTAATATATAGAAGCTTGCAGAGAGATACTAGAAGGAGAGGTGAGAGAGAGGAGGAGGACCTAGATCATAATTTCAATATACGCTATAGATATATATATATATATCTATTATATAGGTTAAGATATATATATCTATATATATATATGGTGTGTGTGTGCTAATCTATACATACACAAATAGGTGTGGTGTGATATCTATCTCCCCTCTCCCTTTTCTAGAGTATTTCGGATTAACTTAGATACATATAACATATTATATATATATTACCCGACAGTTTTCACGCGTACTTTCCACATATGATTTCATAGCATAGATAGCGTTCATCCGATTCGCCATTTAAAGTTCCATATGTCCTAAATAGAAAAAACATGACTAGATAGATAGGGTAGGCATCCCACACCTCCCCCATAGATAAATAGGGGACATCGATATATGTGTGTGTGTGTATAGATCTTAGTATCTATCTATCTATCTATCTATCTATCTATCTATCGCCTCTGTGTATATGACTATATAATTACTACACTCGATAGATAGGATAGAGATCAGGGCCATGTGGTGGTGTGTAACAAAGATAGTAATAGATATCTATCGATAGATTAGGGAGATATATACACCACTACACATATCTGTGTGTGTGTATATCTATCTCTATCTATATGTGGAGATATCTATACTTCTATATACCCGGCGATAGATAGATGTGGTGTGTGGATCTATCTATCTATCTATCTATCTATCTATCTATCTATCTATCTATCTATCTATCTATCTATCTATCTCCTATCTATCTATCTATATATATGTATGTGTGTATGATATTATCCCTCGATATAGTGACTCTATATACTATCTATGATTGTGTGTGTGTGTCTATCTATCTATCTATCTATCTATCCCTCTATATATGTGTGTGTGTGTATATCTATCTATCTATCTATCTATACAGTATAATGTTCGTTTGTCTATATATACGTGGTGGCTGATAGCAGCTTCAGCAATGAAGCCTTTCTGTTCTGCGGTGAAACATGTTAGATGTGTTGTTGCTTGCTGTTTGCTGTGCGGTTAGCTTGCAAGGGTGCCTGTTGCATAGCTGAAAACATGCGAGCATGCATAGATTATCACGGCAAACTGTGTGGAGGGGACCTTTCAAAGCTTGCTTCCGATGTTTCCTATTGTAAGGAGGCTAATCTGTGAGGAATTTACTAGGAATTTAACGAAGCAAGCAATCGCTTCCCAGAGTGCGTTTTCACAAATTTCAGGTCGTGCTGCTTTGTCCTGAGTGAGGTAACTAAGCAGCATTGTTTACATGCCTATTTTTTTTTTCACGACGGAATCTAGCTTACCCTCTCTACATAATTAATTATATATTTTATTTACTGTTTCCAACTCCAGTCAGATAAAACTCCACACAGGGGTGAATAGACGACAACAAACTAAATATTTAGGCACTTTCAGTTGCAGTTTTGTTTTTTTAGCAATCTTTAGTTCACATTGATCTGAATCTTTCAAAACTTGTGATCACAGCAACTCGAAGCTAATTTGAAGTGCAGTAGTAGCGAATCCCCCCCCCCAAAAAAAAAAGAATTTTTGCACAGCAGTGAATATACCGATACTTGCT
>NC_054576.1:2462088-2464588 GCF_017654505.1 Polyodon spathula
TTGACCACCGCAAAACTCTAAGCGTCACTTCCTCCTCTGAACAGATACATATATATATATATACATATATATATATATATATATATATATATATATATATACATATATTTCTCAAACGTCGAGACCAAGACCAGAACTTTTCTGTCCGAAAATAATTTGACGCGCAATTCGTGATTTTGATGTAACTTTTTCGCATCAGCCCGATAATGAGATCACTGCTTATAATTTGGACTCTTGTCTCGCTGCCGGCTATCGGTGAGTCTTTAATTTAATTTAATTATGTTGAAAAGTGTAAATTGTAAATTGTGTTTTTGGAGTATTATGGAATATATATATACACACACACACACACACACAGTTCCTGTTGTTGTTAACTTGTCTTTAATATTTCATTTTTAATAAAGGAGGAATTGTATTGAAAAATTATCGGTTGTCCCCACGGAGTAAATGACACCCAAAATAGTAAATAAATATATAAAATCTAAAAAGAAGACAGTAACATTTGAAGCGACTTACTCTGTGCTAACTTACACCACAAGTTCTTCTTTTTCGTAGAGCATGTGGCCCCTAGTCCTGAACAAACAGCCACACGCACACGCACAAGCACACGCACACATACACGCACACCTACCTCTATATACATCACACTCTTTCGAACAAATCGATGAGGACTTTAACTGATTTACTGATTTTTTTTTTTTTTTTAAAGCAACAGTTCAAAGAAGGAACAGCGTATGAAAAAAAGATAAAATATAGAAGGGGCCCTCAAAGTTTATTTTACTGTATTTTATTTACTTTATTTACAGTAGCTCCGCGAAAATGAATCGAAAAACACAAACCTGCCCGTACGCTAGTGGGATAGTTACAGTTTACTGCAGGCGAAATCGTTAATAATGTTTCCTTGGTTTTTTGTTTTTTTTGAAATGGGTTTTGACTCCTTGCATTAAAGGAACATGCCTTTTTCTCCAGAGCAGAGAAATCGTTTTGGCATGCAAGTTCGTCCAGGTGTTCATGTGCTAGATTTCTGTACCCTTTGGAATTCTGCCTCCTATAGATTCCTGCACCCTATGGAATTCTGTATCCTATAGATTTCTATACCCTATGGAATTCTGTACCCTGATGGTTCCACTCCGACACAGTTGTGTTTTTTGTTTTTCAAAGATCGCTTGAACGCTTGATGTTTCGGATCAATATTTACTTGTAATACAATGAAAATGTGTTTTATGTTACAATGCGAACGCACCAAGCCCCCCTCCCCCCCCCCCCCGGACGCTCGTCCCAGAGGGGGTTTCCAATTTTACTAATAGAGCTCGCCCGCTCAGGGGGCATGAAGAGGCGATCCAGGTCCTTTGTATTCTGCCCGAGTGCTTCTGTCCTAGGGTTTTCCTCCGATCATTTCCCCTGTAAGCTGCCTTTCGAGATGCGAGTATACGTACCGCTAACTCTGCCCTATTCTAACACCCCTGGCTCACGCCCCGTGAATTACAAAAAAAGCAGTATACGATTTTAATCAAGAGTTTGGTGCATCGAGCAACGCAGGAGACTGAACGTAGGCCTACTGTATATCCAGAAAAGCAGCGGTGTTAAATTTTGATCGCATAATTAGTTTTGTCTTGTTTGCAGTGTTTGTCAGTGTTTGAATTGTGAAACGGTGATTAATATCCCGCGTTTAACCTCAGACAGCTCAAGCGTCATTCGGGCCAATGTGACCAGGTTCTGCTCTGGGGAAGTCATGGTTTATCGTGACGGCCAGTTGGGGGCGTTGTGCGGTGATGGCTGGACCATGAGCGGTGCCCAGTTTGTGTGCAGAGAGCTGGGCTGTGGTAAAGCTGAATCTGCTCCAGTACTAGCAAAGAGTGGAGAAGGGGATTTTCCTGGCTGGGTGTACAATACAACATGCACAGGCTCCGAGTCCTTTCTCGATCAATGCCTGACTCTTCCTCTCAAAGGAGATAGCTGCCGCCCCGAGGATCATGCTGGAGTTGTTTGTTCAGGTAATGGTAAACCTTTTGTATTTGAGTCGACACAAATACTGTAAACACTCACAAATTAAAATACGTTCTTTAAATGAATTTGCCAAGTCCATGTAATCATGTATTCAAATAGCTGATAATTGCGCTGTGCTGTACACTTTCCAATACAGCAGTATATGAAAAAGGAAGATTTGAAGAGGTTAACTCGATGTCAGAGGTTGAAGCCGATATAATCTTTACTTGTTGTTGTGTTTGTGTATATTGTTAGTAGGTTTGCCAACATCTTGGTTTGAGATATAAACATGAATTCGTCTTTCTTTTTCCAGATTCCTCAAAGAAACCTGACCTCGCAGTGAGTCTTGTGAAATCAGGTGAACTGTCTCTCCAGTGTGTGTGGCCGGGTGAATGGCACAACAAAAACACATTTATCCTGCTTAAAAATAAAGAGAGAGTGGATAAGGGTAACAACGACACATTTTACATCAAAAGCGAGAGAAACGGTAGCGGGAACTACCAGTGCAAGGTCC
>NC_054576.1:2467088-2502088 GCF_017654505.1 Polyodon spathula
TAGCAATGTTTCAGGAAGTCTGGTGTGTAGACAGTGTGTTGTGTGCTTTTAAGGATGGTGATATGTCCACAATATTTTCTGTATTGTTTTGTTCAACTTGAGTGGATCTGAATTGATTTTGTGACAATATTTGTTTTATAAATATAGATTTTGTGTGTTCTGTTTAATTGTTAAATAAAGGTTTTTCAAAAAGTAAAAAAAAAAAGTATCTATCTATCTATCTATCTACCTATCTGTCTATCTATCTGTCTGTCTATCTATCTGTCTGTCTGTCTATCGCTGGCCAAAACTTTTCCATCACCCTATAGAATGAACTCATTTTGCTTTATAAAGTCGAGTGAAACCTCTTGATTAATGTTACGTTTCACAAATGGAATTACATACCGCTTTGCAGTCTTCCATATACTTTACAAAGAAAACCTGGCAAAAAATTGAAATATGTGACATTTTGCAATCTGACATGAAATACTACTGGACTGCTATCATAGCTTCCGGTAGACTTTTGCAATATCATTTTGTAGTTTCTGTGATTGCATGACGCAAAATAGAATATCCAAAATATATATATATATATATATATATATATATATATATATATATATATATATATATATATATATATATATATATAAGAGCAGATAACGAAACATTCCGTGAACACATTGAATATGTCAAGTAACCCTCTAATGACCACCTCAGTTCACTCTGCATTCCTGGCAAACTGATCACATCTTGGGGCTGCCACTGCAAATTCTAATCTTCTGAATGCATTGCAAGACGGCGCTATTGCCCATCCGGGGATAAAGAGGTTTTTTTGAGCGGGGTGTAATACACTCTGGCATTTGTCCACCCATCCTAATACTTCAGAGGGTGCTTCGCATGTGGCGCATGTCTGTCAGCGAGCGTTCGCTGCCCTGTGTTTGTTGTGGGTCTGATCAGCTGCTGAAGAACGCCCTGCAGCTGAATCGCTAGCACTGGCAACAGGGCAGCTCTTCTAAATACAACAGACAGAGAGAGAGAGAGAGAGAGAGAGAGAGAGAGAGAGAGAGAGAGAGAGAGAGAGAGAGAGAGAGAGAGAGGTAAGATTTTACAGCTCTGCATCAATCTACTGCTTGTACGCGTGTTTTCATTGTACTGCATCAACTACATGGTGTATATGTTTTATATGTTTCACTATATGTTTCTCCATTAAACATACTGTGAGTCGAGTGGACCAGACATTGAATTATATTATATTATTAATGATTTAATCTAGTGTATTACTCTGATATATATATATATAGATAGATAGATAGATAGATAGATAGATAGATAGATAAACACACACACACACACACACACTGTTTCAATGTTGTATAGAGTCTACTGGATTTTGATTGAGGTAATCCAGTGTAATTTTGATTAAAACACTTTTAATTCACAGAATAAAATGTGCTTAAAATCTGTAATTTATTTTTATTAATCTATGTTGTATTACTTTTTAAATTGATCAGAATTAATGAATGATTTGAGTAATATATATTGATTTTGATTGTCTTGACATTATCATGTTCCTTATTATTATTATTATTATTATTATTATTATTATTATTGCGTGCTTTCTGTTTAGCTTATTGGATACCCACTGTTTAAATAAACACGACCTTCTAATGATTTAGATGTCCTAGTTCAATCATTATTTATTGTTGTTCTCACTTCGCGTCATATAAACAAAGGTGTATTTTCTCCAATCCAAGTCAGTGGCAGCATTAAGGGCAACGTGCGAATCGAGCAGTTCCAGGGGTCGCCAAATGTAGAGCTTGGGCATGTTTGGAGAGTTTTGTGGGCTCTGCTGAGACCGCAACCCTGCTTTAAGCTTCAGGATGCGATGATCGAAGTGGATATGGATCTAAAACGAGAACCCTGGCCTAACTGGGATGTTTAGAGTAGATGTCCTCGAACGGAACTTGTAAAGGTTCTTGAAACTCGCTTTCAATGAATTACGCCTATGGTCAACCTGTAGTGGGACATACCCTGGGGTCGGGGGGACGGGGGGTTTGTTCTCTGATTTGGAGATGTTGCTCTGTTCGTGCGCACAGGGAGAAGAGAGAGCTACGAGGTCTGGGTCGCCATGAATCCGATCCAGCCGGCTGAAGGGGACCCGATCGAGGAGCTGATGCTGCTGACGGCTCAGAGCCTGAGCAGACTGGAGCTTGGAGAACACTTCCACGTGGTCAAGGAGATCGGGAGAGGGAAGTACGGGAAAGTGCTGCTGGTCACCCATCGTCGCAGAGGTGCGGGGCTTACAAACCGGCTTCAATTCAATGTTTTCACGGCTTTAAATGTCATTTTAATTGAGGCTACCGAAATACTATTGTATATATATATATATAACATATAAATATTAATATATTCTATATATATATCTATATATTATATATTGACCTAAAGATATTGTCATTCAGTCAAGTAATTTTTAAAATTTTTAATATTATTGAATTTTCTACTTTAAAAGTATTCCCATATAAAATAATAATAATACATAAGAGTATGATTTATATATTGCACGATGTAATGAAAATATATTGGCATGTATTCTATAATGCATTTTGGAATCTTCACTATATTGAAATGCATTAATCAATATATTACATTATATTTCTCAATATATTAAAATATGTTTTTGTTTCGGAAGGGTTTATTGATTCATTTTTGATTTCCTTGTTATTTGCTGGTGGCTGGCTTATGTTGCTCCAATACAAAGTTATTATCTGCTTTCTCTTAACCTGCCTTTGCTTGGCTCTGATCTCGTGTGTAGAACCCTAACCCAACAGCCTGTCTTATTCTATTCAGATCCTTGCCAGGATCACAAAGTTGAACGGTCACATTGTCACATGTTCTGTCCTGGCACTTACAAAGCTTCAGACAAGAGCGAAGCCAGGTTAGATTAAAAAAAAAATGATAATAAACCAACATATGAGCAACAGGATGATGGCGAACACATTGCAAAAAAAAAATAACAATAAAGCAACTTAGAGGGCTCTTTGTCTTGCGAGTTCATGACAGTTGGGCACAACACAATCGTGTACAATTTCCTATTAAAAGTATCACTAAGCAATGTTTTAAAATCCATTCTCTTACTCCTTATCAGCGCTCGCTGGATTATCTCTGGTCTCAGAGATCTCTTTTTGTCTTTTGTATCTTACACTTCGATCTGGAACATGCGCAGGTCTCGAAGATGGTGTTGCCGAGGCGAAGGTTGAGCTTCCTGTGTTTTGTCTCCGTTTCCTTCCAACTTTGCGTAATCACACACACACTCACACACAAATCCCTAACACCTGCACACAATGGAATTGACAGCCCCACTCACTTGGGCAGTGATGTTGCTCACACAAACAGAAGATGCCAGCGCACCTAATAACTCTTCGCATGGATTGTGTTTCAGGCACTCTGATGGCCCTGAAGGTCATGCCCAAGACTTCGACCCAGCTGCGGGGTTTCCTGCGTGAGTATTGCATCTCTCTGCAAGTGTCCAGTCACCCCTGCATCGTGGGGCTGTTCGGCATCGCCTTCCAGTCTGAGGAACACTACGGATTCGCTCAGGAGCTGGTCCTTGGAAAGGACCTCTTTGCTGTCATCGAGCCTGGTGTGAGTGGGGAGGGGAAAGGGCTAGGCTCTCTTAGATTCTGCAGTTAAACAGTTCGGCAGTTTTCCGCAGTGTTGATGGTTTCTGATTTGGACACTGCAGTGCTGTCTGTGGTTGGATATTGTACAGCCCAAAGTACAGTTAAAAAAAACGCAGTTTTAGTCATTGTATTGTACATATCATAGTAGCTGCAATATCAGTAAATGCTTCTCTGGAGATAGGATTTTTGATATTCTTGACCTTGTCAGTGCTCACCCATGTAACCTTAAACTGTGGCAGGTGGGCATTCCCGAAACTGCAGCGAAGCGCTGTGCCCAGCAGATCGCCAGCGCCCTGGAGTTCGTCCACAGCAAAGGGCTGGTCCACCGGGACATCAAACCCGAAAACATCCTCCTGCTGGACCGGGCCTGCTGTCGGGTGAAGCTGGCCGATTTTGGCTTGGCTCAGAAGAGGGGCTCTCAGATCCAGCTCATCTCTGGTACCCTGCCTTACATGTCGCCAGAGCTGTGCGCTGTGGTGGTCTCCGAGAAGAAGTCGAGAACGATCCTCAGAGTGGAACCCAGCCTGGACACCTGGGCCTTTGCCGTGGTCCTTTTCTGCCTCCTAACTGGATACTTTCCGTGGGAACGCTGCACCCCCTGTGATGATTTATACCAAGAGTTTGCCAGGTGGTGCCAGGGGGAGACGGGAGAATGGGAGGTGCCCTCCCAGTGGAAACGCTTCAGCGACAGCGCGCTTGCCATGTTTAAGAAGCTGCTGGCAGTAAGAGCCCAGGATCGCTACCCGGTCTCCGAGGTGCTGGCTCACCTAGACGAGGAGTGGATGAAGCGTCCTGTTGCAGAGAACCGGAAGGAAGAGGAGATGACGACTGGGCATTCTCACGGAAAGGGATTCAGTATGTGCAGGACAGCTTCTCTCTACGCAAGTCCAATGCAAAAAGATCTGTAGTGAGGAAGGGTCATCGCTGCAGAGGTGCCCTAGCTGGGTAGACTGCTCCATTGAGAACTTTTTGAAGCCAAGTAAAACAATACATAAAACAAGCAAGAGGCAGGGAGCCAGTAAATGGTTCTGAGCAGCTGAAATGATTGGTCACATTTTATTTTAAGGGCTATTTCTTTTAGTTTATTAACTGTTAACAAACAGCTGATAAACATGTTAATGTACATTATTTATTTTCTGCTAACTGTTAGTAAATAATATATGATAGGCATCAAAAACTGCAAACTATGGGTGATCAATCAAACACTGGAGCCCTATCAGTGATCAATCAATCACCAAAGCCCTATCAATGATCAATCAAACGCCAAAGCCCTATGATATGTTAAAATCTGTTCAACCCGAACCCTATCCCTATCCCTATCCCTAACTCTGACCATAACCACAACCCTTAGCTAAAAATTAACAATGTTTGTTAACAGCTAATAAACTAAAAAAAAAAAAAAAAAAAACCAGCCCTTATAATAAAGGCTGACCTGATTATTTACTCCTCTGTGAAAATGTGCGTTTGCTTCAAAAAAAAGAGGATCCCTTATGTAAAGCTGAAATGCATTTGTTCTTTTATTCTTGTTTCATTTGCCTGTTTTCTTTGAAATAAAAATCAATAAAATGATATTATTATTATTATTATTATTATTATTATTATTATTATTATTATTATTATTCTCTTATTTCGCGATGACGATACTATGCCTGCTGCCTTTTAAAAACGGTCTGCTTAAAACGAAAAGGTAGTAAGATATAAACAGACCCTTGATTGATTGACAGGGACCAAATGAACAGTCCCTTGCAGGAGACAGAAATCTCCAGTTGTTGGATTTTTTTCGAACCAGCTCACGAAGGTTAAGACCTGACTACGGTATGTGTATTATGATGCCATAACTTTCTAAAACTTTGTTTTCCCGTAGATATCGTTGTAAAAGTTCAACCACACTGAGGCGATATTCCTGGTCTTCAATCCAGTAGTCAATCTGCAAAAAAAAAAAAAAAAAGCAGCAGCTGTGAAAAACAAAAAAGCATACTATCCAATCGAGTCCATCATGCACAAACGGAGGGACAGTAGTGCAGTGTTTGTGCTTTAGGAAGCCAGTTTAAGGCTGAGGTTCTTATCTGGAGACAGGTGAGCACTCAGCCCTTTGTCATGTTGAAGGAGTATTGAATCCTCAGTGGACCACTTGATCTGTGAGATGCTAACCTTGTACAAGGGGGCGACAGAAGGACTCCAGTGGCCCTTCCACCAGAGGTTGTGCATTTGAGAGCTTATCTTGATGAATCTTGATGACATCGAGTTGCTGAACCGGGCTGGGGGTCCACAAGCAGTGCTCCGGAAAGAGTTTGGGAAATGTCACTTTGTTATTTTTCCATGACTGGTCGGGCTGTCTCAAAGCAGCCATTCTAAAATCAGGATGAAAAGAGACTATTGACTTGAAAGCCGGAATGGAGGCCATCTGTTGATCTTAAATTATCCTGATTGGCAGGCAAGATAAATGTAGGACCAAATGCCTTCATCAGTGTCAGCTTTGCCAAAGAGAGAGAGAGAGAGAGAGAGAGAGAGACAGACAGACACAGAGACACAGAGAGACAGAGAGACACAGAGAGACACAAAAGTGAGCACATCTCAATCCTATCTTGAAACAGCCCCTATGTGCTATTCAGTCCTGTTAAAGTCTTAAGCGGAGACTTATTTAAAATAGTGACACCATATTTGTGATTGCATGAGCAATAGTGGACCACATTTCACTTGACCCTGAAGATCAGAGGAACCCAGCCCTCCATAAGTCAGAGACACAAGCCCCTAGTGTACATGGCCTGCCGGGGGGGGCCTGAATCGTCACCCCCCCCCCATCTAACGGGCCAACTTTAACACGCTTTAGATAACTGGGCAGGAGAAAACCTGCAAAGGGATTACAGTAAATCTCACTCCTGTTCTGCCACATATCATCACGCAAGGACGTGCGCCTGTCCTTCAGCCACTGCGAAGAGGGAGCTGGCACATCGTCTTCGGCGCACACCTCAGAAGAGGCTCCAGCCTAGAGGGGCTTTTGAGTCAGTTTGAACTCATTTATTGTCACTTTTATGTACGGTGCCACTGTTGAGTAAACGTGGCTCCTGACTTCTCTGCTGAGGTGCAGCTACGAATGAGTTGGAGAACATATCACAGCAAAGACAAGTAAATTAAATGTTTGCTTGAAAATAAAAAGGCAACAACAAACAAACAAAAAAACAAACATCTAAACCTTTAATATTTTACAGTCACGAAAAGGTCAATATGGTTTTTTTTTTTGGTTTTTTTTGGAGTAAAGAGGAATAAATTCTGCGAACTTGTAAATACTTGACATGAATCTGTCCGTGCTCATCTCGAGTCCCACTCGAAGTGTAACATCTCAATTACAGCAGCACTTCTCTTTGCTTCCACTGCCCTGTACAGATCGTCCACTTTCCCTACCTCTCCTCCTCTCCCCGAGGCAACTAATCTCCCGGCGTGTGAAGCAGCTGGCAGGGCGTTGAAAGTAACAGAGGGGGGGGGGGGGGGGGGGGGGGTATGTGTGTTTTAGGAATCCTTGGTGTGAGCAGCAGGATTCCTGGGCCCGTAGCCAAGCTTTTGTCAGCACTGCCTGCGGTTCTGTGGGAGATTGATTCCAGAATTCCAGAGCTTCGTTTCATGACTTCAGGGCCTTTGGAACTCGGATGCTCAGGCAGTGAAGGGGGACTTCCCCAGTCCACCAGGGGGCGTGTTTTCATCCTGACCTGAGGTTGGAAGTGGCACTGAAGACTCTTCGTTTCATAATTTCCAGGAACGTGCTTGGTGAAGCAAGGTATAATATATTATACAACTTTAAGCATGACTACATCCAGCTTCATATAATAAGGATGTAGTTTCTTGAAGGGTTTTTGGTGACCTTTGACATCAATGTCACCAACATTTTCTTGAATAACTTCGCAGAGCGCAATTAAATCTTTGCTTATGCATTATTCATGGGTTTACCAGTGAGCAGGAGGAGGATGGGAAATGTAGTTCTGAGAGGTCCGTGCGGGTACATGGGAAGCCATCTTGAGGCAGGAAATGCAATTTAAAAGTTTTAAAAAAAGTGGTCAAAACGTAAAATAAAATTAAAACAACACACACGAGTGCCTTACGTCAACAGCAAATGACCTTGTCAGCGTGATATCCTCAATCCATTACACTCAAACACTCTAACAATGACCCAGGGGGGGTGCCAGCATTAGCTACTGATCCCATTCAACCTATTTATATGAGCTATCTGCAATGGAAAATCACCAGGTTGCAAAACAGCCAGAACAACTCAACGCGCCGCTGAAAGGATGCCCATTGGCACAGAAGGACAGCTGAAACAGCCTTCTTTGTAAACCTGCTCACTATTACAGTGATTCTAGCGAATATACTGGTTCCCACCGCCCTTCACTGGGTTTTTTTTTTCCTGGCAATAACCATAACTAATAAGCTAATACATTTTCTGATAGCGTGTCCTTGTAACAGTAGAGCAGTTAGTAGCACCAACGAGATTAAATACTGCAGCAGGGAGCAATTTGTATTCTGCCACGTGAAACCGCAACTCTATGCCTGGCATTTATTCTGTTAACTTTCACTGCATAAAACTAGAGTTGCAAACTCGGCTGCAATTGACAAACTATTCACAAGCCTCATTTTATTGTGTGAGTTTTAATAAAGTTCATATCTCAACATTTGAATTGTGATTGAGTGTTTTATATATATATATCCATCAACACTCAGTTAATCCTTTACAGGGTCGCAGTGAGCTGGAGCCTAACCTGGCAGACACAGGCCAGGACTTCACCCTGGAAGGGATGCCAGTCCATCGAAAGGCACCACACTCACATAGAGGGCAATTCAGAATCAACCTGAAGAGCGTGTCTTTGGACTGTGGGAGACAGTCGGAGAAAACCCCACGTAGACACAGGGAGAGCATGCAAACTCCACACAGACAGCCCCCCCCCCCATGACCGAAATCGAACCCAGGACCCTGGTGCTGTGAGGCAGCAGCGCTAACCACCACGCCACCGTGCCGCCCTACAAATCAATAGGACGCCTTCTGCTTATCCAGGCTCTTCCTGCGCAGGAACACAAATTCCCCAGGTGATGTGTGACCTTATGTCTGAAACAGCACGCAAAGGCAGCGACCGGGAAATCTGGCAGCTGCGTTCTTACAGAGAGCTTTCGCAGCTAGCAACACATTGGAAAACAACAGTGCGGAGCATGGGGATTGTTTGGGGAGTTGCCACAAGCCTGCCTATCTATCTATCAAGCTGTATTCTCAACAAGGGGCTTGTTGCTATTTGATATTTCACTGCTATAGAGGACTCGGCTAGCTGCATATTCCTTATATAGGGACGGATCACACAACGCTGCCTGCCTTTATATTTTTTATATATATATAGAACTAGACCCTGATATTGAGATTCTGAAATGTATAATATACAGCACTAGACCCTGATATTGATGAGATCCAGCCCTCTGAAATGTCTTTATAATATACAGCACTAGACCCTGATATTGATGAGATCCAGCCCTCTGAAATGTCTTTATAATATACAGCACTAGACCCTGATATTGATGAGATCCAGCCCTCTGAAATGTCTTTATAATATACAGCACTAGACCCTGATATTGATGAGACACAGCCCTCTGAAATGTCTTTATAATATACAGCACTAGACCCTGATATTGATGAGACACAGCCCTCTGAAATGTCTTTATAATATACAGCACTAGACCCTGATATTGATGAGATCCAGCCCTCTGAAATGTCTTTATAATATACCTAGACCCTGATATTGATGAGATCCAGCCCTCTGAAATGTCTTTATAATATACAGCACTAGACCCTGATATTGATGAGATCCAGCCCTCTGAAATGTCTTTATAATATACAGCACTAGACCCTGATATTGATGAGATCCAGCCCTCTGAAATGTCTTTATAATATACAGCACTAGACCCTGATATTGATGAGATCCAGCCCTCTGAAATGTCTTTATAATATACAGCACTAGACCCTGATATTGATGAGATCCAGCCCTCTGAAATGTCTTTATAATATACAGCACTACCCTGATATTGATGAGATCCAGCCCTCTGAAATATTTTATAATATACAGCACTAGACCCTGATATTGATGAGATCCAGCCCTCTGAAATGTCTTTATAATATACAGCACTAGACCCTGATATTGATGAGATCCAGCCCTCTGAAATGTCTTTATAATATACAGCACTAGACCCTGATATTGATGAGATCCAGCCCTCTGAAATGTCTTTATAATATACAGCACTAGACCCTGATATTGATGAGATCCAGCCCTCTGAAATGTCTTTATAATATACAGCACTAGACCCTGATATTGATGAGATCCAGCCCTCTGAAATGTCTTTATAATATACAGCACTAGACCCTGATATTGATGAGATCCAGCCCTCTGAAATGTCTTTATAATATACAGCACTAGACCCTGATATTGATGAGATCCAGTCCTCTGAAATGTCTTTATAATATACAGCACTAGACCCTGATATTGATGAGATCCAGCCCTCTGAAATGTCTTTATAATATACAGCACTAGACCCTGATATTGATGAGATGCAGCCCTCTGGCGATGTCTTTATAATATACAGCGCTAGACCCTGATATTGATGAGATCCAGCCCTCTGAAATGTCTTTATAATATACAGCACTAGACCCTGATATTGATGAGATCCAGCCCTCTGAAATGTCTTTATAATATACAGCACTAGAACCCTGATATTGATGAGATCCAGCCCTCTGAAATGTCTTTATAATATACAGCACTAGACCCTGATATTGATGAGATCCAGCCCTCTGAAATGTCTTTATAATATACAGCGCTAGACCCTGATATTGATGAGATCCAGCCCTCTGAAATGTCTTTATAATATACAGCGCTAAATATATTATATTCTAAAGTCTAGGTTAGCGTGAGTTCAGAATCTACTCCTTAGTTCTAGTTGCACGTCTCTGATTAATGTAACGTACTTCAGCGCCATCTAGGGTTCCTTCCACTTTAGATCAGTCTTATGAACTAAGCGTCGGGACGACTTTACAGCGCATTGTAAACGTTTATAAATACCTTAGATCCATTTGCACTCACGTCTTACGTGTGCAGGAGACTATGAGTGCATTGGCCGGTAGATCCCAAAGGAAGTAAAATTCAGTTTAAAACGCTAACGTGTTAGAAGCGTTAAGATAACTACACTTACTAACGGAAAGGAAGGGTTTGAAAAAGAAAAAAGAAAAAAAATAATGCAATAAAAAAAAAAAAAAAAAAAAACTGTTCTTAATCATTGCAACAGCAGGCACACACACCCCCACACACAATTACCTTCTATATAGAAAACGAATTAAATAATTCTTACAGTCAGTTGGCTTAAATCAGGCTTTTTTATTATTATTATTTTTTTTTTTTTTTTAACCCTCTTTTTTGTTATGTTATGTTATGTTTTGCGACCTTGGTTCTTATCTGCACGCTTTTCAATATCACGCTGTTAGCGTTTGCTGCACCGCACAGCTGCAAATGCGCGCTATTAATTTTGCAGAGGCGGCGCGCAACCTGAGTCGCGCGCCCCCCCCCAGTCCCGTCCCGTCCCCCCGCGCGCGTGCGCACGACGGTTTAACATTTGAAAACGGTTCGGCGGCGCGCGCAGGGAGAAACGTTATTTTTTATTTTTATTTTTATAATTTTTTTTAATGTAAAAATAAAATAAAAATAAAAAACATTTTTTTTTATTCATTTACATGTATTGGGGTTTTTTTTTTTTTGTTTTGTTTTTTTTTTTTTTTTTTTTTTTTTTGTTTTTTGGGGTTTTTTTTTTAACGGCATGAAGAGACGTTTAATTTGACAGGTGAGGAAGAAGTAACTTTTCTGAGAGTTTTTATTTATTTATTTTTTTTAACTAATTCCGCGCGCCGCGTCCATTCACTTTTTCTACTTTTTGTAAGCCGCGACGCGCGTTTTTGATTTTTTTTAAAAAAAAATTTTATAAACCAATTATCATTGAAAAAAAAATACCAAAACAACTACAAAAAAAAAAAAAACAAGGTATATAACGTTATAACCAAATTGCTATGTTTTTTTCTTTCAAACATTGGTTTAACGGATCAATCAAGACGTTTGTACAAAATTCGAGTTTTAAATGTTTTATTAAATTAATTTGTTTGCTTAATACTTATTTTTATTTTTTTATTTTTTTTTTTTTTTAATTTTTTATTATTTATTATTATATTAGTTATTATTATTATTATTATTATTATTATTATTATTATTATTAGTATTATTATTATTATTATTAGTATTATTAGTATTATTATTATTATTTTTATTATTATTATTATTATTAGTAGTAGTAGTATATATTATTATGCACTAACTAGGCACTAATCATTCAATGAACCTGCTGAGTTTCCTTTTCCAAGTTTCATTTTTTAGTTCCTTTCACAAAAATATCACTAAAGCTGTGTGGTTTGTATTTTTTTGCCCTAAACTTATGAAATTGCAGTTGGAATTATTATTACCAGTGCAGATCATTTAAGGCAGTTTAAAGACAACAACATGTATGGTATGTTTTATAAATAAACAATGCTAACGTGTTTTTAAATGAATGCAGGTGCATGGCAGAGTAACAATCTATAAGAATAAATACAGGTTTTTCTGTTCTCTGTGTCTGTTACAAATTACGTTTGTCTGCTAACCTAACAGTACTGCTTATCAAAAATAATAATAATAATAATAATAATAATAATAATAATAATAATAATATTTGCCTTTATATTACAGATTCTGGTTTTGACATGGAGGGCATCCTTAAATTAATGAATGAGCTAAAGCATGGTATGTAGACCTGTCCCATTTAAAATTAATTTTCTTACAATGCTTGTGTACTCCCGACTGGCTTTTACATTAGCAAATATCACACAGCCCATTTGTATGAACGATAAACTTAGCCAGTACATTTACTTTTTGATAAGCTGTGCACACTACGGTCGCACAGCATTCTGGTTTTTGAAATTGGTCCGTTTTCTGTTTCAGGAGAAAGAGTGGAACCCAAGGTGGAAGATCTCATGAATAAGTTAAGGAAGGTGCAACAAGGTAAACAGGCTGCCAGGAGCGGTATTTCACAACAGACACTGTCATGAATTGCTTTGCAAAAACTCACCCAAACAGATTTCTATCTGGATCTCTTAATCTGCTTGTTTTCTATGTTTCGGACTTTTTTTTTTCCGTTCAGGAAAAATATCCCTGGAAGAGGAGCTAAAAGAGGCACAGTCTCTCAGAAAGACCCTGTACGACAAGCTGGAAGCCTGTAAGATTTCATTAAAATTTTCTCAACACTGCAGTCTCCTGTCAACGAAACCCTTGCTGTCTTTTCACTACAGCACATTCTTCATTTGGTTAATTTTCTTCAGCCTCTTTTGTCCACTTCATTTACAGTCTAGTTACTTTACATCCTGCAATCGCTGTTTTAGCTTCAGGGAAATACGCTTCTTCCTAACCCCAATCCTGACACACATATACAGCATCAGGAAATGTTGACAAGCCTGCAGATATGAAGTGAATGCCTCAAATGAGCTCTGAGATACGACAGGGCTGCAAAGACAGCATTGTAAAATTACTGACATAAAAAGTGTTTAATTTTTTTTTTTTGTAGAAATATTGGACTTGAACCAGAGAATCCATGTGTGTACCAAACTTGAATCTCTCAAAGCACTTAGTCTTTATAATCCAGACATCATCCTTACAAGACCACAGTAGGGCAGCCAATTTGGGTCACAAGTCAAAGTGAAGGGGAAGGTGTCAGTTTGCCAGATAAGTTTCCATAGCACTGAAAATATGAAGTCTGTATCTCAAATACCTTATTAGTTATAAGCTATTGAAAAAGCTTTGACTGTGATATGTGTTGGAGGGGATTATTTACAACAACATATGCAATTCCCTTACAGAAATACTAAGGTACTGAGGTGATCAAGAAACAGCAATTAATCTCATTACACAGCTAAACATCTTACTGTAAAACAAGAACATTTCGCGAGCAAGAAATGTTTGCTAATTTCGCACTTATTAAAAAATCTGCAAAATGAAAGTACCATGAGGAATATGTTATTCATACATGTGCCATGCATTAAAAGAAAAAAAGAAACATTTACTGCAGCAAAAATGGACCATGAAGGCCATTAGCGAAATTAAGTTGCCAGAAAAAAAAAAAAAAAAATCCTGTTTTACATTATTTTAATTTATTAATGTGTAGCAGATAAAAAAAAATAAATTTGATGAGGAAATAATCAGAGTCTGTGAACCAAACTTAATGGGTAAGGAGATCCCAGCTGATAGAAATGACTTACTGGAAGTGTCTTTCTATTTTTAAACTATGTGGTAAGGCAATATACCCCAGAGAATGCTTCGTACATTGAAAAGCAACACTTCAAATATGTATGAACTAACAACACTTCCTGTTGAATACCTACCTCATTGTGTTATTTATGTATTATGTATTTATTTACAGGAAGGCATAGGTATAAAAATAACTAATAGACTCATTCAAAATGTGACCCTGATTGATGACATTTATATAAATACTGTACCTAGATAGATATTATGTATGTAAGATGCAATGCCCCATATGACAAGAAGGCTTCAAGATAGATGTGCGAGTACTGCTAAAACAGCCTTTAACATTTAAAAAAAACTGGACAGTCTGTTATGTAAAACTGAACACAATTAGTTGATGCAGCTTTACAGAGATAAGAGTCTAAAGCAGTGGAGGATAATTCCGGTCCTGGAAGGCTGGTGTCCCTCCTGGTTTTTGTTCCAACTGTATGCTAAATTAATTAATTGGACCAATTAAGCTTCTAATAAGCACTTAATTGGTCCAATTAAGTAATGTAGCATACAGTTGGAAGAAAACATTTCCCACCACTGTTCTAAAGCATACTGACAAAACAACAAGTAAAAAACACATCAAAACCCCATCAAATAATAATACATATTACTTAATATTCCATAATATTAAGAACCATAGAAACCTTTGTTAATTCCACACAGACCCTGTAATTTAGTCAGAATGCCAACAAATTTTAAACAGCAAAGTTATACAACAAAGTAGAAACTAAGCTTTGCTTTCTAAATTTAATTATATATATATTATATATATATATATATATATATATATATATATATATATATATATATATATATATTATATATATATATTAAACCTAAACTACCTACTGATGGATTACATACGTACATGTATGTATACATGTACGTACTAATGTATGTATGTATGCATGTATGTGTGTATGTATGTAAAAACTACATACAGTTTGTTCCACTTTTGTTCTTCATTTTAGTGAATGCTGAAAGTTCTCGACTGGAAGACAATTACAAAGAAAAGGAAGGTAAGCACAATGCATCCTCACATCTGTAAATTACAAATGGGAATCCTTGAAAAGTATTCAGAGGGCTATCAAAAATAAAACAGTAAATAAATACACAATGTTAAATACATGAGATTGTGCGATGCATGACCACCTGGTGGAATTGAATACGTTGTGGATTTTTTTTTATTCTCTCCTGTGGGAGGAATTGAGATGAATAGTGTGCTGTACAGCAGTTGCTTTTACATACCTACTAGTCTGCGCTATTGAACGCTTTATCTCACCTACACACCTGGTTTTAAACACAGGATCTTGTTACAATAGATTTTTTGTGTAACACATCATATTGAAGTTATGGTGAACTTCGGTGAATATTTATATGTCACTAAATAATATGATGAGAATCACAGTTTAAAAAAGTCTCCTATGGTTTATTCATCTTCTGGTTTGCAATTTGAAGAGACCAGATCAACTGCACCAATTTACTTGCAAAATAACAGCTGGCAAACTTTTTTTTTTTTTTTTTTTTTTTATGCTACACATATTAAAAATTCCTAGGATATATACAGTATGGCTTTAAATTAATTTCACTTAGCAGTAGAAGAACTACTGGTTAAGATGATTGTAGACCCTTTATGGATAGGAGGTTTTCCATTAAAAACGTCAGGATGCTTAATTCCCACAGGGAGACACAGCACTCCTCAATGGATGGTGTCCTTTAATTCAATTATCAAAGGTTTTTACTATGGCGCTCTTTGAGACTGATAACAGCAAAGTGGAAGGCTGTTCTGAAAGTTTAAGAAAGAAAAAGTGGCCTGAGAGATGAGCTGTAAGAGATTGTAAGAATGATTCTTGAGAGCTGTTTGCAGAGTTGTCGGTTAGTGCTTTGCTGAGTGCTGAAGCTAGAGTTTTTTGGGTACCGTTATGTTTATGCAAGCAGGCTTAATCAGCAGTTCAAGCTTTACGCTTTTATGTTCCAGAGACATGCAGGATTCTGCGATTCAAGTGTGAGGAATCGGAAGTCGAAACTAACAGGTATAAAAACACATTCCTATTGCTATTTAAAATAAATGAATAAATAAAATAACTTGGGGATGTTAACTTAGTTGTAACATTTGCAGTTTAATGTTTGTTTCACAAAAAAAAAAAAAAAAAAAAAAATTGTGAAACTTGACCTGCAGTCACCACGGCACCTTTTGCAAAATTATGTCAAAAATAAGCCATTCCAGACTCAAGCAAAAAATGTTGTGTTGTACAGTATGGGGGAGGGGGGGTAAGAGTGGGTATTTTATTAATTATTAATTTCCACAAGCAATGTTCTCACTTCCTGCACCAGGTGTCACCCTTGCACACCCCACGCTTCAATCCATGCAAGAAAAGTGCTAGCAAATAGGAGGATTGCAGGCAGCAAGGAGGGCCTCTCCACAGTATCGCAATTCAGCAATCTGCCAAGAGTACAAACAGGCTTGTCCGCAGATCACATGACTCTTGGTGTTGAGATATTAGAAGATCTATTAGAAGATCTAGTAAAAAGATCTACCCCAAAATTAAACTCTTTATCACTTACATATGAACATAAGATTCGGCCCATCTTGCTCATTTGGTTGTCAGTAGCTTATTGATCCCAGAATCTCATCAAGCAGCTTCTTGAAGGATCCCAGGGTGTCGGCTTCAACAACATTACTGGGGAGTTGATTCCGGACCCTCACATTAATCACTGTTAACATTCTGTAAAATAAATGAATAAATCAAATAAATTATTAACTTAGTTATGAGAGTAATATAGTCTTAACAGCAATATCTAAGTTCTTGATACTAATAGTTTGCAGTAAATGCAGTACACCTATAAAATTACAATTTCAAAGTCTTGGAGAGAAAATTGTTTAAAACTGGATTGTATTTAGTTGGAGACCTAAAAAAAAGTCATGGCATAGTATCATGTTACTTAAGTAATTAATTGAGAACTTTTGAAAATAAGTTATTAAACAGGCATTTGTTATTGATTAACCTGGAACCTGGGTGCTTTTAATGGCAAAAACAGTTTCACTATAACCTGATCACAAATATTGTTGTTATCCTTTTAAATACAACATAATCATACAAATACAGTACTGACATCAGATCAGTGCCCTGTGGTCTTTTAGAACAGGATTACATTGAAGAATCTAAAACTGCATTCTAAAGACAGGTCTTTAAAACACTGTCTATTTTGACTTTATTACCTTAAGGAGCCAGAGTCGACACACTTATAGTAACTAGGAGATTATATAATATTTGCCTTCATTTGTACCACAGTGATCCAGAATCTTAAGCAGCTAAACGGTTTTGGATTTACGAGCTGGAGTGAGCAAATAAGAATTAGACTTTTAGAGAAAATGTTTAAATATTTTACACATCTCCCTGCTTGCTTTTCAGACAACTGAAGAACAACAACACTTGTGAAGAGATACTAAAGGAGTATAACTTTCAAATCCAAGAGACCAAGCTAAAACACAGAAAACAAAGGCATGGTTTTTCTTTTCTTTCCTTACAGCGTGAAAAATTGACATCTCAAACCACTGCTTTTTTTTCCCACCCCATTAGAAATAAGTCTCGCTGGTTATCTACATTAATATTTAGCTGATATTCAGTTGCATTATTTAGACTTTGAAACTGCCACGAAAAACAAAATACAATCACATGGCAGGCAGCAAGAACAATTTGAGCCACATTTTCTTGTACACCTTTGTTTACTGTCTTCTGACACTCACATTTATTTCTTCTTGCTTTGCTGTTTTGCTAATGCTGTTGCTGTTCTCACGTTTGAAAGATCAGACCCAAAGTAGGCCAATGATAAATTGTGGTGTTCGCATAATGTGCTGGGCTGGCAGTACTGCAGACTGAGAAAACAGGTGTGATGGATCTGTCCCCCATCCTTTAAACACTTCATAATGAGACCATCAGTAGTACCGAAATAAATGACCTTTTTTTTTTTTTGGCACGGTGCGTTTTCACATTTTTCATTGTTAAGCCCTGTTTGCTTACTCAGCATGCTCTGAGTTTACTGGGCTTTCTTGCTTAGAGACCTGTATAAGATAACAGTCAGTAGAGCTGCACAGTACAAAGACAATATACTAGAAGCAGTAGGAGCGCATATTATATATCAATCAAACGTTGCAAACATCAGCATTACACTTCAGGAAACACAGCTTCTTACTGTTTACTGGTTGGTCAAGAGAGCAGCCACCAGAAGATAGTGGTATCTGGTATTCACAATCTATCACATGGGCAGTGGAATTTGATTCATTGGCCCTTCATTCTTAATCATGAATGAGTTCTCATTAATGATTGTTTTACAGGATGGAGTTTGAGAAACAGCTGGAGCAGCTGATGGAACAACACAAGAACCTTTATGAGGTTTATGTAAGTTCATAATTTCTTAAGCAGTAATTCTACAACAAATTCCCATTAATATAATGCATACCAGTATGTATGAGATGATATTTCAGACGCATAATTGTAAAAAATATGTATGAGTTGTTTTTTTTTTTTAAATATATAATTTACATAAAGACAAAATTCATGTTATTATCTTTATTTAAAACTGTTCTGCTGATCATAAACATGTTTTCAAAAAACAAATCTCATCTCAATCCAACGTCTCACTGTACTCACCAGACAGTCTTAACTTTCTGGCAAAATAAATTAAGAAGCGCTCGAAGATGCACTGTTGTCTTATTTAACAGCAGGTTTTACACATTAGCGTAATTTGTTGTACTTTAAGCAGAACAAATAAACCAAATAAGCACCAGGTTTTTGCACCCTGATCTCTCACAGCGGACGGGTTTCACTTGCTGCTCCAATGAGACCCAGCTGCAAATATTAGTCTGACTTCCACTGACTCACATAATGCAAACCCTCAGTGCATTGGAGTGTTTTCTGATATACATTCTTCTCTTTGAAAGGCAGCAGCCGTTTGGGTGTTTCAGTGGGCTGACTTTGTCCTGAAGTTGTACTGAAGTGTTGTATTTATTTATTATTGTGTGTATAATTATTGGTCCTGGTTGAGGCAGCACTGGAGACTGAAGTATTAGCTCTAAAGAAATCTACACAGCACAGGCAGGACAAGCAGTGGTAATGTTAAATATGAAACCTGCGTTTCCACATGCAAAATGAACATTCTTCAAGCCTGCCCCAAACTTGAGGGTGTGGGAACGGTTTTTTCCCCAATAAAAGTTTACCACAGCAAAAGTAAAGCAAAGTGAAATGCAGCATAGCAAAAGCTATCTCTTTTTACATTTTGAAATGGATGGGCTTCTTTGTAAAGATCGGCCACTTGGGATCTATGAGCCATCAAAATCAGCATGATCTCTATGCATACATACATTTAAAATGTGTTGAGTGATGCTTTATTTTTTTTGACAGTCACCACAGAGACTCCCAGAAGAGATCAAGAACATGGAGATAACCAATGCTCAGCGATTAAACGCAGGTAAAAGGTTACTGAAAAAAAAATCCTTAACATAAACAAAAGATGAAATCTCCTTTACTTCATTTTAACTTACAATTACTAAACTAGACCCTTAATTGAACCGATAATTTGCTTAATTAACCCTTTTAAATTGTATCTCTAACTTGAACTCTGCAATGGTTTAAGAGCTTAAACCAATTAAAAAGATTTAATTAAGCTAATGATCAGTTCAATTAAGGCTCTAGTTAATTGAGAACTCAGTTGGGTTGAAAACCAGCAAACGCAGGGGGTCCCCAGGACCGAGATAGGGAACCACTGCTCTAGAGTCTGGTAGACGTCTATTTTTGGGCTCCCAGGAGGAAAGAGGTGATTGGCTTGGTCGTGGGATCAAAGGGGGCATCCTCTGATCTTCAGTCCTGCAGAGCTGCTGTGGGGAGTTACTGCAGTGAGGCGAGCGTAATTGGACATTATAAATTGGGGAGAAAAAATTAAATAAAATTGGGGGAAATTACTTGGCCACTTATAAAAAAGAAAAAAAAAAATTCATTGTGCACCACTAACACGATGATCTTTATGGAACAGGCAGGAATACAGATGGAAACTTACACTACAGCTAAAAGAATCAATTTACAAAGAGATCATTAGAGAGGAGACAGTTGCCAACATTAAAGTGTGCGTGTAGGGGAATTGGCGTTGCCAGTCAAGTAGACTGACGAGTCTGAAAAGGGTTTGAATTATTCAGGAGAGATATGTGACCATTCCTCTAAACTCTTCATGGGATCTGCAGAAAGCTTCGTTATCCAGAACGAGTCTTGGATACTGTACTTCTTGAATGTCAGCCGAGCATACTCTATCAGCCCTCTATAAAAGTCTATTATAGACTTTTATAGAGGGCAAATTATAATCTGTAATATGGCCTGTTCCATAATGGCACAGCATATTGGTCTTGAGTGCAGATATAATTTTTTTTGTACGTTGAAAAGCAAGTCTGTGAATGTGTAACAACTGTATAAAACTGCAGCAACCAAATACACGCAGAATGTATCCGATCAAAAAATTAATATCTGGGGATTTAGTTAAGCAGCTTCAATGTTGTCATTTTCAATTTCTGTCGCACTGTCTCGAGTCTTCATTAAAGTGCTGCTTTTTTTCCTTGCCTGACTAGAAAAGTTCAAGCTTCTCCAGATGCACAGCCTGGAGGAGGAGTTGGGTGCACAGGGGGGCTTCGAGGCCACTGCTGAGGACGGGGTGGAAAAGAAGTTCCTGTACAGCCGCGAAGCTGCTACTGCCTAGTAAGAGTTTATACATTAAAATCCTTAGCATATTGTAGAAGAGCTGACAGTTATATATTCAGGGATACCAAGATATTTACTGAGCAAGTAGTCCGAGTGAAGTTATCCGGCAACAAATTCCCCTCCCCCAGCTGTGCTGCTTTCCTAGAAGCAGGAGAATATTTCAGGGGACAGTTCTGCTGGCGAGACGTCTTGCTCTTTAAAACATTGAGCATATTTTTAAAGAAGATTATCTGTTCAGAGATGCCTGGGTATTTAGTAAGTAAAGATATGAGTGAGGACTAAATGGCAATGCTATCCCCACCCCAAGTCTTGCTGTAAATCATTTGTTGTTTCCAAACTTTTGAACACTACCAGTCTTGATAAAACTTGGTTTGGATATTCTCAAATACTCCCTTTCTCAAGAATTACAGCACGATGGCTTTTCGAGTGGTCCCTTCTTTAAAAGTAAGTTCTGCTGTGTTGTTGATATTGCTTGATTCTGGACAGACAGCAGCGACAGTATATTAACAGCGGCCAGGTGATAGGATGACTTTTTGGGGGTGTCATTACAGTAAATAAAAAACACTTCCCATTGCTTCCATAAAAAGCTTGCATCTCAGCAAATCCGTCCTGTGAAAATGTCTTTTATAAAATTATTCCGGTAAATAAATAATCACAAGGGCAGCCTGCCCAGGACTTGATAAAAGCAGACAGAGGATACCTTGGCCAAAGTACAAGTACAAGGCCAAGTGGATGGCATGAACTGATGCCAAAGAAATATGCAGTACCAGTCACTCAAATCATTACCATACAACTCTGCATCTTCTATTAAAAAAATTATATATATAACATATATATATATATAAAATCTTAAACTACTCAGAAAGTCAAAAATGTGCAGTAAGCTGCTTAAGTTCTTTGCATTGATTTTGATTACTTTTAAGTTAACTAAAACAGAATTCACCCTGGTATTTTGTGGTTTGGCAGCGCAGTCTTTTGATTGTGTTGAGTGAATTAAAAAGCATAATAATTTAAATGTAAATTAAGACATCTTTTGAATATACATCAATTTATAACTATTTAACTACATTTCCACATGTACTGGTCAAATTTTGATATATAAGGAGGAATCTTATCAATCTGTTCAACTGTACAGTGTGCCTCACTTACATTTTTACATATGGTTGGGGTTACCAAAGGATATATACCAAGTATACTATGACAGTTTTTAACTCACACCCCAGTGCATTCTGGTAATTGTAGTCCTACTGTGAAAGGAACCTGAGACAGGTAAAATGTACCAGAATGCATTGCAATGCAAGTTGAAAAGTCTGAACTGGCCCAATATGTCTTAGGGTACACAGAGTCATATGGTAACCTTACATATGGTGGCTGTATGTCATAGGGATCTACTATTTCATAATAGTTCTGTTTTGTATTTACGCCCCTGGCTGGAGGTAAGGTAGTGACATGTTGAATACAGATTAATAACCATGCATATTGAACACAGACACATCAATCTTAGTTATATTAAGTTAGTGATTGAATAATCTGAACAATTTGAGGACAAACGGGATGAGAAAAATACATGCCTGGATTTTGAATTTTGTTATTCATACTTCTACAAAAAAGTACGTCTTCAAATATTCCAATTACTTCAAAACAGAGCCACTAATTTAAATTGGTTTCCACTATAAATATAATGTGTTCCCAGCAGATTTGGTCACTATTTAGAGGTTACTCCAGTTATAAGTAAGGCAACCTTTTAGATTTTACTAATGAGGATAGCAGCTTGTACAAATACCCCAGACTGGATAAAGCACGGCACACAAACGTTTTATTTTTTTTTAATTTAACCTGCAAACAAGTAATAGCCAGTAAATAAGTAGCAGAGTTTACCAAGCATTATATCGTGCTAGCAGCTGGTAATTTGAAACTTTCTTAATACATGCTGCGGAGCTGAAAAAATCTACTCTAAATATTTACATTAATGGCTTGTCGGCTTTGCTGTATGCCCTTCACACAAGTAAATAATGTAATGTTTGTCCACTGTAGTTGCAGCGTGGATTTAGTTACACAGTGCTGCTTGCTAACCACACTGATGTTGCAGACTGTGCTGTGTGATGCACTGCGGTTATGCAGAGAAAATGGCTCTTTTGCACGGAGATGAAGACATTCACTTGCTGTGTGAGCGGGTTGCCCAGCCTCTGTCCTCTTATGCTGACATTCAAGATGTTAGATCATCACTGGCTACATTACCTATTATCATGCCATAGTTGTCCATTGATTTTCTTTTATCTTTCAATGTGCTTTTTTTTTTTTTTTTTTTTAATTGTAACTGTGAGAAGCTTCAGCATGGGCGGTGCTATATACAGCAACTGCAAATGGCATTGTAATTGTAACTGTATCTTCCTTTTTTTTTTTTGTTGCTCTGACTCAGGTGGCTACCATGCCCCTCCCTTCCCATGCCTTTAAACTGTCATTTGTTTTAAACAGATTTATCAGAAGAAACGTTGACTTCAGTAGTTAATAAAACCCCAGTGTAGATAACAATCTAGAGCACATCGCTATTTCTGGTTCTTGTTATTGATTTCTGGGTACGCCGCTGGGCTGTGCAGTTGAGGAAAGCTCGCAGACATTTCAGTCAATATGATGAGCACTTCAATTCTTGCATTTACTTTGTTATTAAAGATATTCATTTTAACACAACAGAAGTATGTACAGTAGTGTGCACACTTCAGCACCTCAAGGTTTGTCATTTATAACCTCTATATACCTACATGCATGAAAACCTCTGGGTGGGGATTACAATTTGCAGTCAATAGTCAAGGATATAGAAACAATAGTGCCACTTTGTGTATGAATTAGGCGTCTTAAACAACTTCTAAAAAGTTGCATGCATTTTATCATTTGAAGCTGTGTGTTCCTTTTCTCTTATTGTTTGCAATTAATTGCATGTGTGGCCTATTCAGTTAGACAATCACTAATTTGTCTATTTTGACAGCTTTTCAGTTACAGTGGATTGATTTCATATGCACAATAAATCAAAACATCAGACGCCATGGGGTGTTCTGTTACATTTGCACACTGCTGTAACCTTGCAATATATTAAAGAAAAGGGCCTCAAGTCCTCTGTAACAAATCAGAGTTGCAACGTATACATTTCATAGGAATGCATTCAAATATAATGCAATGCCACTGAGCTATGCTAAGTGCCCTGTCAGATAGTCAGAAGTAAAAGGAACGTCATTTAGGCAGCATTACAGTACAAGATCTCAGCATCTGAACTTTTTAATCTACACATCAATGTCGATCCAGCACTATTTCTGCCAACATGTTGATTGATTAGAGAAGCCTTTACTATGCCTTTAAAAATGCCCATTGATGCCACCCAGCAGCATGTTCAACAGTGTAAGGTCTTATATATCGGTCTGATAACTTGACACTGCTTGTGCTTGAAATTGGGGTCAGGTTTACAAAGGTTCGACGAATTTAAGAGTTTTCTTTTTCTTTTTTTTTTTTTACAGCACACATTATTTCCAGTGCAGTCTGAGTAAAAGTCAAGTGGTGGGAAAAAAAATGAATTGTTCACAAATTACCAACCATCACATGGTTAAATTTAATCTACCCCCTTTTAAAAAAAATCGAATATATGTGTAATAAACTGAGCTAATGTCGAGCAATATTTATAATGGTTTTATTTGAAAATAAGGACACAGGAAATTTAATGGAATAATTGATGGAAAAGGTAACGTGAGCTTTGGAAATGCTGTACTGACAATCCTGTTTTAAGTGGCAGCCTGGCACTGAATCAAAGGCCAGAAAACTCCTCCAATGCATGATTTTAAAAGGTTAAACAAGACTGTGGCAGGGGAGATGGCAGTAGAGTCTGTCTCCCTGCACTGGGGGCTGAAAATGAATTAATCTCACAATCTTGGAATTTTCACACGGATTTCCCTGCCCTCAGTACAGGGAAACAGACTCTATTGCCGTTTCATGTGACAGTATGAAACCATTAATGCTACAGCCTTAGAACTGATAACCAAGACAAACGTTGGAGTCATTAAATTAACATTGAGGGTTGCCTTTCACAAAAAAATATATATATGCACTGCATTGCACTGCATGGGCACTTGGTCAAAAGTCACGACAACAGGGATTTCACATCCAATTAACATGATAATAGGTAGAGAGAGGGCTGTCCAGGTCAAGGTTGCCACATTGTAGCTCATTCATTGATCACTTTTTACCAAGATCGATGAGGCAGTATATATTTTCTTACACAATTCAATTGTAGAGCCAAGCTTCAGTTCTGTTTATTAGTAAAATTGCCATCTTAGCAGTACATGGCAGCTGATGAATCCGAAAAAGATTTGCATGCTTTTCTTAGATTGATCTGACTATTGGTTACTCTTTGAAACATACAGCAGTTTCACAAGCAGCAAACCCAGTAAAGCGATGTTAACAAAGAGCTGATCCACATAGAGAAGGATCTTTATTTAGACCTGTCTACTTAAGGGATAAAAGATTTCATTTAAAAAAAAAAAAGAGCAGGGGTGTTATAGCCTGATTCTATGGATAAATCCCATTGCTGGTCATTAAGAATACATTTATATATCCCCCTTGGCCAATTTAAATGAAACAGCCTTTAATTCCCTAACCCCTGGTCTGTAAACAGCGACAGGGCATCTCTAACATTAGATGTTGCATCTCAAAGAATCTGTCCTACTTTATTTATGCATTTACGTGGCAACAAGGACTGTGTTCATGCAAACACCAGCTATGAATTAGAGCGATGGAGAGACTGACATTGAAAACGATACTGATGAGTCAGGAAAAAATATCGTTCGACGCACATGGTGTGTCTGCTGTGCAAATGTTTTCAGTATTGTGGTGCACAGAAGAGGTCTCGATTTCATGCATAGCCTTTGTGGAGGTAACTGAACACTAAATCTGCACGATTTAATTTTTAAGTGAGAAGATCCCGGTGACAGGACATTTCATAGCAAAAGTAATGTCTAAGGGATTGCTTCAGAATCAAGCACATTTCTTGAATCCAGCCATTAAACATACTTATACTATGTGTGGCAGTGTTTATCTGTATAAGCATATCCTTTATATAGTACTGTATGAATGAAGAAATATACATATTTGGTGCTGTACATTTTAGTAAGCCTTTGGGGTAGGTTGTTGGATGGGTAATTACAGTACTTCCTATTTTCAGTGTGCAGAGCACCACTTTCTGGAGCGACCCCCTTGCTCAGTGGGCAGGAAAGCTGACCACTACATGCTGTTCTGAAAGTCCAGACACCTCCCTGTGAAAAATCTGGCAAAACCAATATCTTTGCAGTACAGCCCTAACCAGAAATCCTGACAGGCACTTGTCTGAGACTGTCGGCAGTTTCACTCAATTAGCCTTATAAGCTTTGAAGGACTAAAAGCTTTTCAGAGGACTTTAATGGCGTGCTGTTATGCAAATCCAGTCTGGTTTTATTGGTAATGAAAGACCCACATTTCTTGAAAGTTATACTTATAGCATAATGAGAGGAGATTCTTCAGTAGTGCCTCCTACCCTCTGTCCTATCTTCACTCAGCTTCCAAATGTCCTCTGGTCCAGGTCTCCGCGCTGAGCATGAAATAGGGTTTGACTTTATTCATTCCTTTTTGGATTAAAATAAATAAATAAATAATCCTCTAACCTTTCTACGTACCTCTGAACAAACATTACAGTATTCTGAAGTCTATATTATGCTGCTTTGTACGTCAGAACATTTCAGTGCTGTACACATACTTACAGCACATGTAAAGTCTCTAATCTGCTTTTATAAGGAGGACTCTGTTGACTAATAAACATGATTGATATAAACTGGAGTGGTAGAATAACTAGTGTAATATTATCAGGTGCCTCTATTGACTTCCATTATACTCTGTTACGAACATTTCAAGGTTGACATTAATAGGAGTGATACAAAAGGCTTAACTGTACAGTATTTTTTTTTTTTAACTACAGCCTACTTCTTTAAACACTCCCCGTTAAAAGGTTAAATTGGATTGTTCCAGTTATTTATGAATAGCTGTTAAAAATAAGCACCCATTCAAGGTGAATTAATGTTGATAAAAGGTGCAATATGATAGTGTGGAATGTGCTTTGAATAGATTATTACAAAAGAAATCATGAGTTCATACATAATTAATGCACCTTTTAAATTGCTGACATTGAGTAACCACTACTTTAATAGGAGTTGATGTCTTCCTGTAACACAAACAACAGCCTTACAGAAAGGCAATGTGATAATAATAATAATAATAATAATAAAAAAAACAATAAAAACAAGGCATATTAGTATTGAAACCCCAGCGGACTCCACACATTACAGGCATATAAATGTGGCTCTGGTGGTAGGATATATTCTTAATCACTTCAAACAGTAAAGCACTCCCTTAAGGAAAGGTGTGCTAACTATACACTCAGGAGCAAGATATATTTTATTCAGCTATTCACTTTAACCCTAACACAGTAACCTGTAGGTTGGCAGGTGATTTTAAACACATTATTTGGAAGTTCTGTACGCTTGTAGCATCCATAATTGTGTTTTAGCTGTAAGTATATTTAGATATAGATATAGCTGACAACATATTGACATCCTGCAGGTAAGCAAAGCTGACAAGCACTGTAGAATCATTTTCATGCAAAGCAAGGTTCAGGCGCCAATAGATTATTTCTGTTTATATATAGTATATAATCTCTGTTTTAATGCCTGCTACGTGCAGTGATTGATATATATATATTTCATATATAACTAATATATATATATTATATATATATATATATATATATATATATATATTAAATCTCAATCCTAAAATTCTAAGTGATGCAAAACTTTTGGCCATAGCTGTATTCTTCGATTTTTATTTAATTGTAACAAGTCCTGTTTTGTTATACATTTCAAAACTGTATAATTTCTTTGTTTTACTCGATCAGATTTCGAATGCAGAGCCTAATTATAAAAATAACATTATTACTAAGACTGTACAACTGGCAGAGCCCCTTTATTGTGAAATCCTGCATCTCTAATGAGCTTCCTGTTGCAAGTCATTAGCATTAGTTAATTCACTGTTCTCCTTGTCCTGCTGCCTGCGTTTTCCTGCATGATGTAAAGTCAAATCAGTCGACACACTTTTACTGTCAGCAAAGTGACTATAAACACGAACGTCCCCCTTATCAGGGCTCTCTCTGAAAAAAAAAAAAAACAATACATTATTTCATAGAAATAATTCGCTGACCAATTTTCCTCCATGTCATTGGAGGTAGAAGATGATCGAGTGATTCAAATTCTGAGAAAAGCTTGATGGCCAAATTGTTGAGAATGGTTATCTTAGCAACTTTTTTAAATAGCTGAAATAAACATGAATAGTATTGGTCGAGAAACACTTCTACAGGAATGGTCAATCATGGGCAGTCAAGAAAAAAATTCACTGACTGAGGATAATGGACAGAATAAACATTGACACTGTTCATGCTAGAAACAGCAATCCCCATTGGTAACTGTTTAACTAGGAACACGTGGATGTGCAGGGATTGTATTAGTAGAGAGTATATTATATTTATTATAAACAGAAATATGTTTGTTGTCACACATTTTTACTTGTAGCTTGATAAGCTCTTACACAGTACACTTGTGAGCTCTCGATGCGCTACAGGGGATAAGCAATGTATTAAACCAATTCAGAACAGATTTAGCAGGACCCTGAACCCTCCATATCCAGCCCCAGCTCATTACATCTTACACAGATACTCTCTGTTTGGTGTGTGTTGGCTTCGCTTGCTTGTTCTGCAGTCTATGTGCTGCGAGAGTGGGTTTGTGAATGGGCTGCCTCTGTCTTGTGTGGGATTGGGTGGGAGAACAGCGAGAGGACAGGGTCACGTGACAGTTTCTGCTAAAAAAGATACAGAATTCGCATGCATCGCTCTAATCAAGTGTAGATTCACCTTAATGTTGCCTGCCAACAATCACAGGTGTGGCCATTCCCCAGTCAGGTAATTGATGCTAATTGCCGAGAGGCCACGTGTATATAAGGAAGGAGAAATCCTTCCTCTGGTGAAGGAGTTGGTTGATTGTGAGCATGAGTGAAAAAGGCACAATGAATCAGCACAACAGAGAATAAATTACAAAACCTGAATGCAGAACAAGAAAGAAAGGAAGAGCAGCCGCTTGTCAGATAAACGCCTAATGTCTTCCATCTGTTATTTATAGAGAATGATTCTGGGCATTACAATAAAAACCTGTGAACGAGTGTCTCCGATCAAACTAATGACCCAGGGTGAAGCGCTGGCTCATGAGGAGAGTTGCACCGGGATGTTTCCGCAGTGCCAATGCAGGGATCCAGGAGCCTCTCCCAGGTGAAAGTGCAGGGCTGAGCACATTACACGAGGCAAAATGAAATCATGTCAAACCAGGGGCTTCTGAACAAGCCGGGAGAGGATTCTTTTTAGCTTTATGTCACAGAGCATACACGTTTGAAACCGGGACATCCTCTATTATCCTCTTTACCTCTGGAACTTCTCATACTTCCAAAGTGTATAACAAAATATACAGCTCTGGCCAAAGTTTTGCATCACCCTATAGAATCAACTAACTTTTCTTCATGAAGTCGAATGAAACCTGCGAATAATTTTACGTTAACAAGTGACAATTCCTCCAGAGGAAAATATACTTGAACTTTGACCCATTCGACTCCTTGAATCCATCACTTTTAATTCAAACAGAAATTGTCTTGTTTTCAATCACTCGATAAGGCCCACAGTACAGAAATGTTCATTAATGATCAACAAAATGATGACTGTGGTGTTGCTATTAAAACTAGTCAAACGATTAGGTCTTAGCGTTGAGAGTTTGGCTAGGCTTGATTCATGTAGTACTACCCATTTAATTCAATAATTGCAGTGTCAATACACTGTTATGCACTAACCTTTCACCTCTAGCTTACTGTACATCATATCTAGCTTACTGTAAATCACAAGAAAAGTGCTGATCTGTGTACAGTAGACCACGTCACAAAAACCCATCAGAACCAGCACTGGTAGCATGTATGCTCCAGGAAATGAAGGATTACTGAAGTGCAATAGCAGAGCTTTGGGAAGAAGGTTACATGTTAAATTGCCCGAACCACATGCATGAGAGTTCATAAATTAGCCCTTCATTTTTTATCGCCACCTAATTTATAAACCCCCCAAAAAGCATGATTAAATATAATGCTAAAGTCCTACTCCAACAGCAATGAATTGACATAAATTCCTGCTTCTTTTCATAGGACGGGTGACAGTGAAATGTTTACAGTTATTACTGTACAAACAAAACAAAATGTAAGTTAAACAGAGTTGTTAAATAAACATGTTCCTGACTGCAATAAACTAAGATCATACATGAATCTTTGCTGTAATTAAAATGTTGATTGCATATTTTATTAAATGGGGTTTTTATTAATAACATTTTACACAGGCACGAGATTTTGTACCGTGTGGCAATAGTTATAAATCAGAATGAAAATCTGCATGAAACAGCACTATTTCATAAAACCTTTCCAGCAGTGGCTACACCTGAGAGTAATCCTGAAACCTCATTTGGGACCGGTAATAAATCACATATAATCTATCATATCAATATCACAATTCCACAGTTCTTGCTTTCCTTTAGCATTTGCCAGTTGTGGGTTTTGATGGTTTCACAAAAGTCTGTTTCTGATGTCGTGCAGCTGAACAAGTAACGATAAAGGTGGAATGAACAAGGACAACTTTGTTGTTGCAGTAATGCCTAAGATTAGTAATGCCACAGCGAACTGATAGCTGCCCCTCAACTTTGTCATAACATTGCCCTCGATCACCAGTCCTTGAGTCTTGTGGCCATCTGTCAAGTTTCACCTTCCTCTGGTGCATGTTTTTTTTTCCAAACAAAAACAGTGCAAACTGCAAATAAACTGCACAAATACTGTACTGTGTTTTGTTTTACCATCTTCCCTCTAATACTATGTATTTTCATTGCTCTTCCAGCAAGCTGTTCAAACAGGAGAATGATCAGGCAAAGATCTTTCTGCAGGAGGGCTCTCAGCATCACTCTGCACTGCAACAAGAAAACAACAGGTCAGTGACTCCCATTGAAACCCACGAGCGCGGCTACAGCCACTGTGCAAACTGACACAACCCCTTGTTCTGTTTCAGTCCCTAAAGGGACTAGCTATACTGCAGTGCTTCAGTATTAAACTACGTTGCAACTACAGGGCGTCCACGCCCTCACAGGGTGTACGCACCCCACAGTGATACAAAGGGTGTCTGCTGCCACGTCACCCTGAACATGCTGTGTAGAATTTGAACAGTGTCAGAGAAGCCATTGCCCAGGAGTTAATGTGGTCATTCAGGGTAAAAATCAATAACTTTTCACATTATTTCCCTCTTATGGGCTAATGTTCTATTAAAATCTAAGGGTAATGAAACCAGAAGTTTAATTAAGGCACCATAAATGATCATCTAACAGTTTTCAGTTAATTAAGTTAAACCTTTCCCTCTTTTGGATTTCTTTCCCAACAGATGTTCCAACAGTATATGTAGTTTACATTTAGCCACGTATTTCAAACGTTTTATTGCCTTTTCATTGCTGCTGGAAGGCAATGTTTATATTTGATGGTGTGTTTACCTTGCAGTTTCCAGGAGACGCAGTGAAGAAGCAAAGGAAGTATCTATGCAATATATTGAGACTTTGCAATAGTATGTGTTTAACTTAATTTGTGACTGTTGATAGGACACACTGTACATTGACATTTGAAATGTGGATGCCACACACACACACTAGTAAATTACAAGTGTACGCAGAATTTTGCGAAATTAGTCATATCTCTTTTACCAGATAACAACTTGTAATTTTTGTTTCTCAAAAGTTGAATACATATACATTTGATTATTTAAAAACCGAGATTAGTTTTATTGGACTTCTAATATTTGTCATTGTTAAAGATTTATCAAATTTGTATGACTTCTTTTTAATTTAGCATCTTCGTAGTGAACAGTGTTTGCACAGGAGGGAGCATCTTTCTGTGACAGAGGGCTGTTCATACATCTAAATTGTATTTGACATCCTTGGCTCTTCTGTATTCTCATTATATTTTGTTTGAAAATAATAATAAAAAACACTCTTTAGTCTGGGCTCTCTTGTCTTTTAAACCCCCAACACTAGCTCAATACAGAACAACTGAACAGATGCCCTAATGCAGTGTTTCCAGATGCAGCGTTTCCCCAAAACCCCAGGGTATTTGCAAAAGCTAAACTCCAGCCAATGCTCAGCTCAAACACCATAGATACTTCACTGCTTCGGAGCCAGCGTATCCCGCATGTTTGTTGACTGTTTCACTGTTACCGGGTAGGTTTTATTATTCTTCTATTTAAAAACAAATGAATCTGCGCATGCAGCCTGCTGGTGCACTGTGTGTATTAAATCTGAACTGACCGTATTGAGATTTCATAGTCACGTTCGCTTTGGCATAAGAACAAAACAAGGTAGTTTCCAATTAAAGGGGATAAAAGACAAGAGAGAAAACGCAAAAAAGAGAAGCAACACAAGAAGATCAGATTTTTCTGTTCCCCTGAAAATGCACTGCGCGCATCAGCAGCTTTCTTTTGGTGGCTTGTTTGTTGAGGCACAAGAAGGGGAATCTCTACACTAAAGAGCAGACCCATCAAACAAAGTGGTATGGCGAGAACATAATCTCTAAGACGAGGGCCACTGTAAGACCTACTGAGTGCATTGCAAATTAATTTTTTAAATTAAAAAAAACAAAAAAAAACATGTTTTATTTTACATTCTGGTAACATGTTTTTTCCCCATTATGTTGTCAAACCAAAACAGCAACAAAAAAAACAAAAAAAAAATCAACTACATTGTTTCCAGTCTATTGGACGAAAACGTAATGTCGAAATGCATCGAAGGAGAAACACACAGCACAGTGATCCATCTGGACCATATCATTTACTGTCCTGTGTACTGGGCATATTTCAACACATTATTAACAAGAATATTTGAGAAAATGTGACATTTTCGAATCTAATGTGAAATACTGTACTGCTATTATGGCTTCTGCTAGACTTCTACAATATCATTTTGTAGTTTATTTGATAACATGCTGTTAAATACAATATCTACATTACATTCATCCATACTATATATATATATATATATATAAAAGGCTGGAGTACTTTTTCCCAAACCCACTCCTTGTTTTTCCTGGTTGTGACAGGCATATTCTGCCAATTGCTTTACAAAATTATTGAATCAGTTGCTACAATATATTAGACTAGCACATATTTATCAAAGTACTTGAATAATGATTTTAATTCGTGCACTCTAAATATACCCAAATATATTAAACCATAAGAAGCACAGTTGAGATGTGCTAAAAACACACAAGCACTGAATTGTCAGGTGAATTTACTACTTCACACAAAGACTTGACCTGCAGCTTTGAAGGACTTGAGTCCCGTCTCTGTCCATGCCCCCCCCCCCCCAAGCTCGTGAATGTGTGAAGGGTAATAGGTTTTGAATGTGCTGTCCTTTATACATGGCAGGAACGAGGAGCTTGCAACACCACGACATTTCTTTCCACTTCATCTGCCTTGAGAGATGTGATGAAAAGACGGAACTCTGCAGAGTCCCACCAGAGTCTCAGGGCATTTCGTAGCCTTTGTTTGTTTTGAAAAAAAAAAAAAAACACAGCTTATCTTTCATCTCTCAACAAATACAGAACGTGTTCCCCAAACTTTTTGAAAAATGAATCGTTTTTATAACCGTTGGGTGAACATACAGCTTAAAAGGACTGGCGGCTGCTGATGTGGCGATCACATCCCATTAGATTATTCAATGTAGTAATGGACTATTTGCACGTTTAATCATTACAAAGGTTTCTGCTGTGGAGAACCTTATCACACTTATAAAAGGAGTATACGTCTCATCAGATTCTGCTGATCAGTCTGTTTGAAGCTGTCCATTCAGCTGTAGGGAAGGAACAAGTTATTACAACTATTCAGAGCCGATTTAACGATCGCCTGGTTGCTAAATTGCCCGAAGTCTGGTCATTTAAATAATACTGTTGGATGTCCGTCCCATGCAAATTTCTAACACTGTATTGATACATCACAAACTGCGCATAGTGTTAATTTAGTACAGCATGAGATTGTATTTAAATACTGTACACTCATACTTAACTTTGTATTTTATATGTTTTACAAAAGCAGTACATCAGTGTTTGTCAAGGTGATGTAACATGCAATAAGAATTTAAATAGAAAAGTGTAACACGTTTTGAAAGCATGGTAGAGTATGGATCACAAGCAAGCTTGATAGCACAAAAAGGGTGCTGTAGCTGGACAAATACCTGACGAATGCCTGAAGAGGTGCTGTAAGAGGATAGACAAGCTGTATAAAAGAATGCAAAACGCAGCTGATGGACAGACCTTCGTTTGCCTTGTTTGGGAGAGCATGGAGACACAATGTTAGAAGTTGGGGCCAGGGTGGGTTCATCTATCAGACTGTAGAGCAAATCAGGCTAATGTGGAGAATAAGGATCATTTACTTTTATATGCAATAGAAAGACAATTTAAAAAAAGCATATGATAGACACATGAAATGCTATCTCTGTACCTGATTCCTCAATACATTTACAGCTATTATTTAATACAGACAGCTACAGCTGGGATCAATAGATGTGCTTGAGAATGCATTCTCTGCAGGGCACACAATCAATATTGATTACAAACCAAAGCCATTCCCTCCTTGAAAATGACCTGAAGGCATTATATCATTTCAAGCAAATTATTCCATTTCTAAGGAAGTAGTCACCCTAGTCAAAGCATTAGCTTTGTATGAAGTACATCATTTATTTTGATCTAGCACCTTTCTCAGTGGACCACCATCACAAAGCGCTTTACAAGATACGAGACTAGGGTGTGTGAACCATGCATCAGCTGCAGAGTCACTTACAACAACGTCTCACCCCAAAGACGCAGCACAAGGAGGTTAAGTGACTTGCTCAGGGTCACACACAGTGAGTCAGTGGCCGAGCTAGGATTTGAACCTCCTGGTTACAAACCTGTTTCTTTAACCACTGGACCACACAGCCTCCTATAATTGTAACTTGGCAAACTGTTAATTTATTTTGACATATAAAAATTAATTGGACATATTT